>NC_056743.1:1220635829-1220770829 GCF_019279795.1 Protopterus annectens
TTTAAAAAAACCCTGGATCACAAGAAGCTTGTTAACAGCTCACAGCCTTAATCCTGTGCACTACATTTGTTGAATGGAAAGTTATTTTTTTTACTTGCTGTCATCTTAGTGAAGATAAGTTTTCTGACCAAAATCCGGAGACACTTGCACCAAATCACTGAATGAATGAGCACTTCCAGGTTTGCTCCCCCCTGCAAGGCCCATGTTAACACGTGTTCCTGAGGTCGCAGCAGTAGGGAGGTTCTGTGTTCAGTATTTTACTCCTTCATGGTCCTGTTATTTCAGTGATTCATTCTGATCAGCCCTAGATTCTGGACTGTATACTTGCGGTCTTCAAAAAGATAATTGTACACCATTTTTTTTCCTTTACTCTCCCACGGCCGCATACTTTGGCACAGCCACCAGTTTTTATGCTTTACTGCTTCAACAAATGTGCAGCTGATCTTGACTTCACATGCAGAGGCTCTGTTTATGCTGGAAACTGTCATGTTTATCTGGCTAGTGTGGTTATCTCCCACCTCCACATTGTGCCCCCCCCCCCCAACCAGCTGTAACAGCAAAAAAAAAGTTCTCCAGGTTCAGCAAGTTACCCAACTTCGTGGTTTGTGTGACCTGCTTTTCCAGTAATTTTAGAAAGGTTTTTATAAGGCTTTTGTGAAACTGTTAATTTACATATTTAAATCCTTAACTAAAAAATCTCATTGGAATGGAAGGGTGCCGTGTAGTAATAAAGTAAATTGTATCCGCTTGCTTACCTGTCAGTTGCCTCATCAGTATATCAGCATGGGTTAACTGTTTACTGACACGTGATTTGTAAAGACATAGATTTGCTCAAAGTCCGCAAATATTTTTTTCTGACTTGTGCTTACCTTTGATTAGGTAGAACTGTGGAGACTGAAAGGATAACATGTCCACAATCCCAACTATAAAATTTGTTTTAAATTATTTGTGATAAATACCTGCAAATTTATGGAGAAGTCACAAGCTCATGAATGCATTTTTGATTTAAGTGCTGATAGTGTGTGCAGTCTTCTAAGAGTTCAAGATGATAGTTCCTTTGAGATGCACCATAACTGTATGGAGCTAGATAGACACGGGTCATACTATAATGCAGTACATCTTTTAGTACTCATTCCATATGCAAGTTTTCTGAATAGGAAAATAAATGGTGATACACTAACCAGAGCCTTTTTAGTAGAAAATGTGGAGCAGTTGAGTTGCATAATATGCTAATGGAACAGTCACAGAAACTGTAGTCACTGTTTAGCAAGAGAGGTAATTAGAACTTCATGTAAAATTAAATTCAGGGAGATGAAACTAAGAAAGTGAGAAAATGGAGTACTAAATCCTATTGTATTAGTGAAGAATGTGAATGTCTTTTGTTCCTTGTCTATAAGAAATGTATGGCTGACTAAACAAAATAGCCTTGTTTTTATAAGCAGTGCACAGTTACAGAGACAAGGGCTCATTGCTGCTGGAAGTCTAGATTTAGTATTCAGTTCAGGCTGTGTGGGTGGTAGGAGAAAAAGAAGGCAGGCGCGAGAAGCCTAGGATGAGCTTCCCCTTTCCAGGGCACAAGGTCGAGTTCCCTGGCAGATGCTAGCAGTTCAGCACTTTAATCAGTAGTTACTCAGTGTTGTGATGTTATGTGGTACAGTAGGGTGAAAAGTAGAAAAACAACACCTCCTTCCGGTACGGTATTTGAGTCAAACTCAGCAGCAGATTTATAGCAGACGCACCATGCCATTCTTGCATGGGTGGGGAGGATGCTGGCCAGATGTCTCTTAACATTTCACATGCTGGAGTGATCTTCAGCAAAATTAATCCTTTATCAGCGTCTGGAATTTGGGACATGTTTGATTAACTGTCTTCAATGAGAACATGAAGGTATCAGATCAGTCAGTCCAAAAAAATCATGACTGCCTGCAGATACCTTAAAAAACTGCTTTCAAAGGACTGATATGCTCTCTGTTCAGATGTGAAACCATACCTCTCAACCCGCAGACACTGAAAGTAGACCCTTGGAAGTAGGTACAGCCAGCCAGCCAAAAATCCAGGCATCTAATATAAAATTTGAATGCTGATCATCTAGTTTTTCTGTACGTTAGACAGTTCACGTACTTCCAAAAATAGATAGTTCATGTGCAGTGGATAAAGTGAGGCAGAGGTATATTCCTCCAAAGTAGGGACACTGGAAAGGTTTGACTGAAACTTGGAAAGTTTGTACAGCAAGTCTTCTGATGTGAAGACTCCAACATTTTTTAAGTAGGTATTGTTGCAGTTTGTTTTTATTTATTTTTTTTTTGTAAATATGCATGCTAAAACTGGTTATGGGAGCATATGATGGATAACATTTGTAGTGAACATAGTGTTGAGTGTACTGTGTGAGGCTGAGTCACCTGTGCAGCCCGTGCTCCTAGATTGCCCGTGAGAAAGAACACTTGTGTACATTTGGCTTGCCCATTCAACAGTTGTATAAAAATAAATAAATTATACGAATGCAGAGGATCTTAATGTAAAAGGAAAGAAGTATGGATAAATGCCCTCGATTTAATGGCAGAATAAGGACAAGGCATGACTGGGTTGGTACTTTTCAGTTTTTCAGGCATGACTGGGTTGGTACTTTTCAGTTTTTCTATTTGTGTATCACTTTGTGACTAGAGTTCACAGCTTTTGGTACCAATAAACCCTAAATTTGTTGGGGGCACCCCTGCTCCAGAGGTGGGGCTCCAAATGAGATGTTGATACATGTTGTTTTTAAAGGCTTAACACAAAACCCATCCATCTTGTGATATAGCTGTTAAAAAGTTTCTTGAAATAACAGCTTATCTAGTACTGTTGCATATTTAAAAGGTTAGATGTGTAACAGTGATTCTTACTGGATAAGAAATCTGAAAGGCTACCCCTTCTTGTATAACTTAAAATTCACTCACACCCCTGTAATGAAAATTAAATTACAGTTTTTAGTACACAGGATGGCCTTAACTAGATGGGTAACATTTATGTTAAGAAGTTATTAGCTCTGTGGCATAGAGTGATAGAGGTCTTGACTGTACTTCCGACAAACTCAGTTTAGTTAGCTCTCCCAGTGTTGAGGAGCTGAAGGGGACAGACGAAGAATGAGAGGTCTGAACCTGCTTGCTTCTCTCAGAGTGAGAGGCTGAGGGGGTGTATACTTCTCCTGAGCATCTTGGAGATTAGTGTCTGAGAGAGACGTTTGCTTCAAGAGGAGTTGGGGTGTCTGCGGGCATACATCAGTCACAGAAGCAAGTGGCAATCTCATGCAGTGCTCATTGTATACCAAACCCTGTTGGCATTTTTGTATTGTGTGTGTGCGTGCAAAAAAAAAAAAAATGGTAGGACAAAAGAAAAACCCTGCTACCTTGGGCAGATGACAGCATCACACCAAGTACGTTCACCCTTCAACCAGAGGGTACAACTAGGCCAGTAGATCGGCTGGAGCAAGGCTTGATGGCTAGAGGGGGATCAGAACAAAAAAAATAAAGTGAGGGAAGAAAAGCTTTATGAATAGGGCTTCATTATTTTAGTAAATCTGCTGTATTCCTGCCATGGCTGCTAAACCTGATGTAGATGATTGGCCCTGGTAATTGCCAAATCATTTAAAGATATTTGCAGTGAAAAAGATAAATCCACATTGTCATCATTCAGGCCTGATGCATCTTTTTAAACTGACTGTCACAATGCAGAGCTTTGTCATTTCAGTAAAGATGTGAGTCATTGAGCCTTTTAACTATGGTTGTTTACTGGGATGTGCTCCAGTGTCTCCGTGAATGTATAAAATGGGATGTTCTTCATGTTTCACTGTTGCAGTCATTGCATTTGGGTCATCTGCCGGCAGGTTGCCCTCAGTCGGCCTGAATTCCAAAGTCTTGGGTCCTGTGTCAGTTGCTGTCTTCTCTTCCATGATGTCAGGTCGTCAGGGGTATAAAACATGCAGCCGACGTCATTTTCTTTAGTCTTTCTTGCCGCGTGGTGCCTGAAGCAGAAGCATTTTGCAAGTGCCGGTGGCTGACTACTGAAATAGCCCCGTTTGAATTTCAGAACCGAAGTCTTCAATAAAGCTAGGTAACCCGTTGGGGAAACTTTTTTCTTGCTTTTTACCGATGTCAGAAAAAGTTAATAATTGTATTACTTGTGGGAAGCAAATACCTCATAAGGATTTACATTTATACTGTATTCCTTGCCTAGGCCCTGATCACAACGTGCCTGGCTGTTTGTTTTGTGCTAGATTTAACCTGCACTATTAAACGTCGGTATATTTTTGCATCTAAGTATTTTGGAAACAGATTTAAATACCCAGAGATGTCGGATGGCAATCCAACTACCGGAGTACATAAAAAATGCAAAGAAAAGGACAGAGAAAGGCAGTCAAGCTCCAAAACCGACAGCGAAGCTTCTCCTAAGCCAGTCGCCGATTCTCCAGTACTCAGTGAGGCGCTTTCACAGCCCCTGATACCCGCTACCTTCGAGTCACAGGCCTCTACCGACACCCATGTGGAGTCCAGCATGCTGCAAGATACATCCGTCGGTCCAATACCTTGAGTATCTCCCTCAGATGGATCCAGAGCCGCTGAGCAGGCACCGGCTTCTGAGGGTGTATTCAGACCATAACATTTTTACATCAAACTGACGAAAGCTGCAAAACCAAAGGCAAAGACCCCTTCTAAAACTAAAAAAAACTATGCCTGAGCCATGTGCACAGGCCTGTTTGCCTAAAAAACAGATTATCAAAATGGCTGAAGACCTTATTACCTTGATCAATGGTACCCATCCCCCTCCAGATAAGAGGCCTAGGCAAGACACTGACTATGAATCTTCAGATCAGGTTTCTATTTCTTCTGATTCCTCTTCTGATCAGGAATTATCTTTACCTCCCTATGAGGATTCTGATGCTGAGGAGTCTATACCTTCTGCATCTCCTCCGGAAGATTATTCATTTGGAGAAACCTTGCATACTTTGAGGGAGCATTTTCACTGGGAGAGTCAAGACTTCTCAGAATCAAAAAAGAGTCTCAGGGATTTCCTCCTCCTCCCTCGACACAAGCCTTTAGCCATTCCCCCTGTGTTAGACATTGTGGATGATGTTTTTTCGGAGTCTAGCCTGACCCCTGACTCTCTACCTCCAGCTCCCAGTAAGCCTGACAGGTATTACAGCGTCCCTGACTCTCATAAATTATTTAAAAACCCTGCTGCTGATCCTGAAACTATTTCACAGGGTCCTAAGGGAGTTAAGGCCTCAACAGCAAAAAACCTTATCCCCTCCAACAAAGTTTCCAGGGCGCTGGACAGATGGGGAAAAAAGGTTTATACATCTGCAACCTTGGCAATCAGGGCCTTAAACTTGTCAATTTCGTATGCTTAAGTACCAACAACATGTTATGGGATTGTTGAAACAGAAAATGATGTTGATTTCAGAATGTGCAGAAAGTAAGGAATTGCAGGAATTATTGCATGCAGCTGAACAAGTTGGAAAGCATACTTTGCAATGTGGTTTTGATTCTTTAGAGGCCTCCTGCAGGGCCGCAGTTACTGGATCTGTGATTAGGAGGCATGCCTGGTTAAAGGAACAAAATTTGCCTGATCATGTTAAAGCTAAATTGCTAGCTGCACCTTTACAGTGTGATTCTCTGTTTGGTATAAGGCAGAAGAGGTTTTAAAGAAAATGGAAGACAAAGCTATTTCTATGCAAACTGTTAAAGATTTCTTACAAGTGCAGCCACCCAGATTCAGTAGACACTGGCCTACTGTGTCAGACGGAGCTCAAAGGGGCAAATCCAGATGCCCTAAGGGTTCCAGGTACCAGGTTCAAGACTCGTACAGGTCAAAGCAATGGGGCGCATCCACCTCCAAATCTGGAGGAGATAAAGTGCAAATTTACAGAAAGCAACCCCAATGACTTCCCTCTGCCTACACCAAGTACTTGTCTTTTGGCAGCACCCATAGGGGGAAAATTAGCACTTTTTGCTCAAAATTGGCAGTTAATAACCCAGGGCAAGTGGGTACTGAACATCGTATCACAGGGATACAGATTCCATTTCCACACTCTGCCATTGACAAATGGTTGGCCAGACCTGCCAAAAAAACAATGGGCCAGAGGCACAGAAACAGGTTATGTCCCCTCATGGATATGGGTGCCATTCAGATAGTACCAGAACAGGAAAAAGGACAAGGTTTTTACTCAAGACTGTTCTTGGTACCCAGAAAGGACAAGGCCTGGCGGCCAATACTGGATTTATCGATTTTGAACACATACCTGGACATTCCAAAATTCAAAATGCTCACTTTGCAACAGCTTCTGCCCATGCTGGGCAAGAATGCTTGGCTGGTGACTTTAGACTGAAGAGGCATACCTGCATGTCCCAGCAAGACAGTCGTGCAGAAGATACCTCAGATTCAAGGCTGGCTTAATGCATTACCAATTCTCTGCACTGCCCTTTGGCTTATCTACTGCGCCCAGGGTCTTTACAAAGTGCCTGGCACCAGTAATTGCATTTTGCAGACAAAAAAGTGTTAAAATATATCTTTACTTGGACGACTGTCTCATTCAAGCAGAGAACAAGGGCACTCTTCTACGACACCTGGCGTTTGTGAAAAGGGTTCTAGCATGCCTAGGGTACACAATAAATGAAAAGAAATCGCAATTGGCACCCTCTCAAAAGATAACATTCCTGGGTGCAAGCTTGCATACAACTGCCCAGATGGCTTACCTCACGCCAGACAAACAAAGGCAACTGACTACTTACTTCAAACTGGAAGACAAATTCTGCAGGCTCTGGGCTTCATGGCATCCTGCATCCTACTAATTTCTTATCCAAGACTACATATGAGGAAGCTTCAATGGTACCTAAAAAGTTTATGGAGTCAGCATTCACACAGTCTTGAAACCTTGATTCCTCTCATCCCCTGCCTGCAACAGGAGTTTCTATGGTGGGCAAAGGCCTGTCCCCAAAACATGGGACGGCCCTTCACTCTACCCCCTGCCAGCCAAACCTTAACAACAGATGCACCAGATTATGCCTGGGGGGCCCACATGGCAGGAAGATGCATTCAGGGCATATGGGCACCAAATCAAATGCATCTACATATCAACCAGAAAGAGATGCTAGCTGTTCAAAATGTCCTAACAGCCTTCAAGGACTTGCTTCATCCAGGACAACTACTGATAAAGACTGGCAATACCACAGTCATGTGATATATAAACAAGCAAGGGAGCACGCACTGATATACCCCCTTTGCAGATTAGCCATGGCACTGTGGGACACAGCTTTGACCTACCAGATAAATCTTCAAGCTCAATTCCTGCCAGGAAAACAGAACACTCTGGCAGACAATTTAAGCAAAAACCTTATGGATCCTCACGAGTGGAAACTAAATCCACAAGTATTCAGCATGATAACAGAGAAATGGGGGAGCCCAGGCATAGCTCTATTTGCCTCTCCTCAAAATTATCAACTGAAAAGATTCTGCACAAGGACTTATCACAGACAAGCATGGAAAGTGGACGCCCTATCTTTCACTTGGAAAAACCTGTCAGTTTACACCTTTCCTCCTCTGCCTCTTCTACCCAAGGTCCTCCTAAAAGTCAGACAAGAGAAGCCAAAGATGATATTAATTGCCCCGGACTGGCCCTGCCAGTACTGGTACCCAATCCTAAGGAACTTGTCTCAATACCCAGCTTGGACCTTGCCTCAGAGAACACAACTACTGTCCCAGCAAAACAATCAGATACTGCACAATCAACTACAGACTCTGAACCTGGCAGCATGGCTAATCATGTAATCATACCAACGACACCTCTCAGTAAAGCTGTGATTTATGTCATTTTGGAAGCCGGAAGGCCTAGTACTAGAAAATCTTATGCTGACAAATGGAAGAGATTTTGTGCTTGGAATCAAGCACAAGGAACTGATACAGCAGAACCGCATATTCCTCAGATATTACAATACCTAACTGAGATGTTTGACAAAGGCCTATCTTTCTCATCAATCAAAATCCATGCCTCTGCCATTTTGGCTCATTACAATACAGAGCCACCAATCTTTTCTCATCCCTTACTAAAGCAGTATCTTAGAGGATCCAAAAACCTAAGGCCTCCTAGATCACCATTACCTGCATGGGACCTCAATTATGTGTTGGAAAAGCTCACCCTGCCTCCATTTGAACCAGCAGCTACCGCTGATATAAAGTTCTTATCATGGAAGACAGCTCTGCTACTAGCAATTACTTCAGCAAGAAGGGTTTCAGAGCTACAGGCCCTCATGGCTGTAGAGCCTTTTATCATATTTTACCCAGACAGGGTGTCTCTGAGGAGGAAATCCTACTTTTTTGCCTAAGGTGGTTTCCAGTGTGGCTCTTAACCAAACAATTCATCTGCCATCTTTTTATCCAAATCCGCAGAACAAAGGGGAGAGAATTCTGCATTCCTTGGACATACACAGACAGCTAAGATTCTACTTGAGCAGGATAAAAGCTCTAAGAAAAACTGAGCAATTACTAGTGTCATATGCTGCAGGATCAGAAGGAAAGGCGATCTCAAAGCAGACTATTTCAAAGTGGATAAGCCACTGCATCCATTTCTGCTACTCGCACCATGGTAAACCTATGCCCAAGGGCAGTTAGGTCTCATTCCACCAGAGCTGCAGCTACTTCTGCAGCCTTTCTCAAAGGAGTGCCAACCAAAGACATTCTAGAGGTTGCTACTTGGAGTTCTGTTCACACCTTTACAAAGCATTACCATTTGCCTCTCTACTCTAAGTCCAGGGCAGGCTTTACCACTGCAGTGCTGCAGGGCCTTATAGCCGCACCTAATGCTGTTTAGCTCCAGCCTCCCAATCATAGCTTTGGGATTCTACCCAAATGTAATCACTGCAACAGTGAAACACGAAGAACATAGTGCAGTTGTGTACACTTACCATAAATGTAGATGTTCGAATGTATTCACTGTTGCAGTCCAGGTTACCCTCCCGCCATCCCCCTGTCATTCTACGGTTTATCTTTCTTTCTCTGTCTTCTACAACCTATGTGGTGTATTTGCTTGTAGATTAAGGAAAAGTTTATATTGATGCATGTATATATATGTGTTTATATATATATATATGTGTGTGTGTGTGTGTGTGTGTGTGTGTGTGTGTGTATATATATATATATATATATATATATATATCTATATATATAATATTGCTACCTTTTTGGGGGGCACCTGACAGCGGGGTAAGAAAAACTAAACAAAATGGCGTCGGCTGCATGTTTTATACCCCTGACTACCTGACGTAATGGAAGAGAAGATAGCAACCGATATAGGATCCAAGACTTTGGAATTCAGGCTGAGTGAATATACTCAGAACATCTACATTTAAGGTAAGTGTACACAACTGTACTTTATTGGACAAGGAATGAATGTATTCCATTTAAATGGAGTGTAATTAATGTTTACCATGTTTGTGGTAACAGTACGTCCTATTTTGGCTAATGCTGACTAATGATTATATATTTTACACTTTTGTTGGGGGGGGTGTTAATGGGCTGCATGTTAGTTGAATCTTATTACATACATAGATTCATAGACTGTTACTAGGCTAATGACCCAAGGGGTCTTTGTAAGCCTAACCAAGTTTTCCCAGAAGAATAGTGATGGTCCTTAATCCAAATACGACATTAAGGGACAGATGTTTATAAGCTACCTCTGTCCATAAGGGACATTGGTGCCAGGCCCAGTGTAAATTTCCTATTCCCCCATCCAGTTGTCTAACTTGTAGTTAAACTGGGTACTAGACATACTCAGCTTCATATGAATGAGAAGCCTGTTCCATAAGAGGGGCGGGGCATGGGACATACATCTGTCTCTCCAGCATGTTCTGTTTAAGTCACAGAAAAAATTCAAGTCCCTAGACCTTGTATTTTTGGTACTTTTTGACTTATGAATATGTAGGAGAATCAGAAGTGTGGGGTTTGCGAATGCCATGTAAGCCAGGCATAGATTACTCACCACACTCAGTAGGAGAATGAGTAGAGGGAAAGGACTTTAAGGGACTCTGCATAAGGCAGGTTTGTTACGCCTTGTATTCTTTTTGCAAGGAACTTTTGAGATTGCTCTAGTTGCTACATATGCCTGATCAGGTATACACCAAAGGAAGTATTGTACTCTATGATTAGTCTGATAAGGAAGGAGTACAGTGGGGATAATGACCTCTTTAGACCTTGATGCCATGCCCTTACTTATAAGTTGCTTAACATAAAAAGATTTCCTCACCACTGTGGCCACGTGGTAGTCGAAAGTAAGGCTACTGTCTATGTATATACCTAGATCCCTGACCAGTGGGTCTGCTCTTAGGATTGTATTATCAACATGGTAATTAGCCACGGTGGTCGATTTCCCAAAGTGTACAATTATGCATTTCTTTGCATTGAGTTTAAGACCATGACTTTGGCACCTAGTAATCAGAGATAGAACTTCTTGAAGAATGCATGTGTCTGCAGGGGAGTTGATGTTGGCCCCCAGCTTGTAATCATCTGCAAACTTAATCAGCATTAAACCTTCAGCTTTTATTTTCATTTCAGTGAAATAGATGCCAAAAAGGTGCAGGCTCAATACTGAACCCCGTGGGACTCTGCTAGTGACTGGCTCTTAGTGGAGGTGGCTTCACCTGTTTTGACATTCTGGGTCCTACCATTGAGACAGCTGGCTATCCTTTGGGTGATAAAAAGGGTTTGTACCTAAATTAGTGAGCTGGTCTATAATGCATGAGGTGGGGTATTATATCAAAAGCCTTGGCAAGGTCATGGTAAGCTGTATGCACAGTCTTACTATCATCCAGTGCTTTGGTGATCCTCTCAAAAAATCCACCAGACTTAATAGGCATAACCTTCTTTTAACGAAGCTAAACTGTGTTGGGTCAAGCATTTGTAGGTTACCTATGTCCTAATTTATCACGTCCATGATAATTCTTCCATGGCCTTGCATATGAGGCTGGCAAGACCTATGGGCATGTAGTTACCCGGATCAGTGGCTGGACCTCCTTTATGCAAGGGAATGACTGTAGCCATCTTCCATTCCTTGGGCACAAATCCTGACTTGAAGGCTCCAGTTGAAAAGTGATTCAACTGGACCAGAGAGGTCATGTTTCATGCTATTTATTTAACATCCCAGGATGTTATCAGTGCCCATCGATGCAGTGTTTTTGGCCTTGGAAATTGCATTAATGTCCTGTTCTGTAATAATAGTTGGGAGGATTATGTTATATGGTATTTCCTTTGGACTATCGGGAGGGGGGGGATTTGAGCTGAACCTGTCAGCCAAAAAGTTGACAAAGGCCTCCGGTTCAGTGTGGCTGATGCCATTTACAATAAGCTCTGTGCATTGTTGTGTATTTCCTCTGAGGTTATGGACATAGCTGTAGAAAGCTTTGTGGTTCTCCATTGCCTGAGAAGCTATTTTTTTCTTTAAGTTTAGCCTTTGAAGTATTAATTAACACTCTTAGCCGCCTGTTTAGATTGGTCAGGCAGCTTTTAGTATGTATGGCTTTGATGTTCATCGTGCTATACTGCTGTAGTCATCACACTTGGGTTATCCTGTCGTCAGGCGGTCCCGCAGTCGGCCGAATCCCAAAGTCTTGGTATGGCGTCGGTTGTCGTTGCCTCTTCCCTGACGTCAGTGCGACACGGGTATAAAAGAGACAGCCGATGCCATTTTCTCCAGTCTTTCTTGCCGCGCGGTGCCCGAAGCAGAAGCACTTCGCAAGTGCCGGTCGACCAGCTCCTGAAATTTTTGAATCGAGTTTCAGCCTGAAGTCTTCTCTAAAGCTAAGTACCCCGTTGGGGAAACTTTTCTTGCCTCAGACCGATGTCAGACAAAGTTAATAATTGTATTTCTTGTGGGAAGCAAATACCTCATAAGGATTTTCATTCTTATTGTATTCCTTGCCTAGGCCCAGACCACGACGTCTCTGGTTGTCGGTTCTGTGCTAGGTTCAACAAACGTACAATAAAGCATTGGGCAGAATTCGCCCAGCATTATTTTGGCAGAAAATTTAACTATAGCATTATGTCGGAGCAACCAACATCAGCAATGATTAAAAAAACGCAAAGATAAGGACTGGCAGTCAAGGCCAAGACCAGATACCGAGGCCTCAGCAAGGCCTGACGCCGGTTTTCAGCGAGGCGCCTTCGCAGTCCCTGACTACCGCCGATTCAGAATTTCTGACGGCATCCCAAACCGAAACCGTTGGGCCACAGGATCCGGTTCCACCTCACTCCTCGGACGCCAGCCCTGACGGGGATCTGGAAACTTTGAATAGACCTTCGGTCTCCGAGGGTGTTTTCAAACCGACAACTGCCTCTGCCAAGCCTTATGCTAAGCTCAAAGCCCCCTTGAAAGTTAGAAAACCGGGGCCACACCCACTCCCACACCCCCCACAGGCCCCTATGCCTAAAAAAACAGATGCTTAAGATGGCCGAGGATTTAATTACCCTTATCAGGGGATCCCAACCCCCACTTGACAAAAGGCCTAGACTGGAGGAAGATTATCCTTCCTCTGACCAAGCATCCATTTCCTCAGGCAACTCTGACGACCAGGATTACTCCTTCCCTCCTTATGAAGACTCAGATGCTGAAGAGTCCATTCCCTCTGTCTCCCCCCCCTGAAGACTACTCTTTTGGGGAAACTTTACACACCATGAGGGAACACTTCCACTGGGGAAGGCCAAGATGACTCTGACTCCAAGAAAAGACTCCGTGAGTTTCTTCTTCTTCCACAAATTAGACCCCTGGCAATTCCTCCTGTTTTAGACATTTTGGATGATGTTTTCTCTGAATCCAGTGTAAACCCAGATTCCTTAATTCCAGCTCCAGCTAAACCAGACAGATACTACCGAGTTCCAGATGCTCATAAGTTTCTATACAAAAGCCCTAATGCAGACCCCGAGACCATTTCCCAGGGTCCCAAAGGGGTTAAGGCCTCTACTGCTAAGAATCCACACCCTTCTGAAAGAGATTCCAGAGCATTAGAAAGATGGGGAAAGAAAGTGTATACTTCTGCCACTTTGGCCATGAGGGCATTAAACTGCCAATTCCACATGCTAAAGTACCAACAGTATTTGATTACACAGTTAAAGCAGAAGCTGATCCCTCAGACAGATCAACTAGATTTGAAAGAGATACAGGATTTGCTGCATGCAGCAGAACAAGTGGGAAAACATACCTTACAGTGTGGTTTTGATTCATTGGAAGCCTCATGTAGAGCAGCTGTCACAGGGTCTGTCATACGTAGGCATGCTTGGCTTAAAGAACAAGCCTTACCAGAACATGTCAAAGCAAAGTTATTGGATGCCCCATTGCAGAAAGATGTGTTATTTGGTGTCAAAGCAGAGGAAGTTTTGAAGAAAATGGAAGAAAAGGCAAAATCTATGCAAACACTTAGATTTTTTACAGGTACAACCTCCTCGTTTCAGCAGAAACTGGCCATCAAAAAACTGGTCCTTTCCTGCATCAGACAGGACCCCAAAGAGGTAGGTACAGGCGCCCAAGGGGCAGAGGCCAGCCACAAGGTTCTTTCAGGCCTAGACAATGGCATACAGCAACTCAAAGAGGTGGAGACGAAAGATCTCAACCTTTCAGGAAACAAACACAATGACTTCCCTCTTCACCTGCCAAGCAAAATTGCCCTGGCAGCACCTTTGGGAGGGAAACTGGCTCTATTTCCACAAAATTGGCGCATCATAACAAAGGACAAATGGATTCTGGACATTATTACCCGAGGCTACAGATTTCATTTCCACACTTTACCTCGGATGAGAGGCATGCCAAATCTGCCTTCAAACCAATGGGCAGAGGCTCAAAAGCAAATTTCAGCTCTCATGGATATGAAAGCAATTCAAAAGGTACCTACAAAAGAGCAAGGTCAAGGTTTTTACTCAAGACTATTTCTAGTCCCAAGAAAGGACAAAGCCTGGAGGCCCATCTTAGACCTCTCAATTCTGAACACATACCTGGAGGTACCCAAATTCAAAATGCTCACTCTACAGCAGCTCCATCCCATGCTGGGCAAGGAGTCTTGGCTGGTAACGTTGGACCTCAGAGGCATACCTGCATGTCCCTATCAGACAAGATTGCAGAAGATACCTCAGATTTTTGGCAGGTACAACGCATTATCAATTCTCTGCACTGCAATTTGGCTTATCTACTGCGCCCAGAGTATTTACGAAATGCCTGGCATCAGTAATTGCATATTGCAGACAACGAGGGATACAAATTTACCCATATCTGGACGACTGCCTGATCCAAGCGGACAGCAAGGACATTCTCTTACAGCATCTGGCTTTTGTAACACAGCTGCTCAGTTACCTAGGGTACACAGTAAACAAAAAGAAGTCAAAACTAATACCCTTGCAACAAATAATATTCCTGGGTGCCAGCTTAAATACAACGGCCCAGATGGCTTACCTCACGCCAGACAAACAAAAGCAGTTGACTCAATACTTCAAAAAGATAGTAACTTTTAACCCAGCTCACTGCAAGGAAAATCCTGCAGGCATTGGGGTTCATGGCATCATGCATTCAACTAATCCCATATGCAAAGCTGCATATGAGAAAATTACAATGGTACCTGAAAAGTGTATGGTCTCAACACAGGCGCAGCCTCGAAACAAATATACCTATCATTTCCTGCCTTCAAAAAGAGTTCCTATGGTGGGCTCAAGCATGTCAAACAAACAAGGGTCTTCCTTTCGTCTTACCTCCAGCAAACCAAACCATGACAACAGATTCTTCAGACTACGCCTAGGGAGCACACATGACAGGACAGTGCATACAGGGCAAATGGTCTGCAAAACAAATGCACCTTCACATCATCCAAAAGGAGATGCTACCTGTGCAAAATGCCCTGACAGCCTTCAAGGACCTCTTGCATCCAGGACAACTTCTAATAAGGACAGACAACACCACAATTATGTGGTACATAAACAAACCGGGAGAAACACACTCCTACCCTTTATGCAGACAGGCTATGACCTTATGGAACACGGCTTTGACCTACCAAGTACAACTACAAGCACAATTCCTGCCAGAAAAGGAAAACATATTGGCAGACGAATTAAGCAGAAGCATGGCAGACCCCCACGAGTGGAGACTACACCCACAAGTATTTTCAATGATAACTCAAAGATGGGGATGTCCAGACATAGATCTATTTGCATCCCCCAACATTTGCCAATTACAAAAATTCTGCACAAGGACTTATCACTCCCTAGCCTGGAAAGTGGACGCTCTATCATTCAGTTGGACAACACTGACAGTCTATGCCTTCCCTCCACTACCTCTGTTGACCAAGGTATTACTGATGGTCAGATCAGAGAGACCACAAATGATCCTCATTGCTCCGGACTGGCCACGCCAGCACTGGTACCCATTACTTAAGGAATTTGACTCACAGCCCTCCATGGATCTTCCCTCAATTCCCACTACTGTTGACTCAGAAAAACTATTAAACCCGTCACAGCCAGCTCAGAAAATTAAATTTAGCTGCATGGAGAATTCCTTAAATTATCAATCAACACTTCTCTCAAAGGATGTCCTGAATGTAATTATGGAGGCCAGGAGGCCCAGCACCAGGAAGACTTACTCAGACAAATGGAGAAGATTTTGTGCATGGCACCAGACTAAAGGTCAAAATCCTTGGATTCCAAACATTCCTCACATACTGCAATACCTAACTGAGATGCTGCACAAAGGCCTTTCCTTCTCCTCCATTAAGATCCATGCTTCAGCCATTTTAGCCCAGTATAATACGGATCCCCCAATTTTCTCACACCCTTTACTTAAACAGTTTCTCAGAGGGACTAAGAATATAAGACCCCCCAGAAAACCACCAACACCAACTTGGGACCTGAACTTCGTTTTAGAAAAGTTAACACTACCTCCTTTCGAACCAGCATTCTCAGCAGAACTACAATACTTGTCTTGGAAAACAGCCTTGTTACTGGCTATTACCTCAGCACGCAGGGTCTCAGAACTACAAGCACTTATGGCAGTGGAACCTTTCATCATTTTCCATCAAGACAGAGTCTGTTTACGAACTAACCCTACCTTCATGCCCAAGGTAGTATCCAGTGTGGCTTTGAATCAGACCATTCATTTACCCAACTTTTATCCTAACCCACAGAATAAAGGAGAAGGGCTCCTTCACTCTTTGGGCCTTCACAGACAGCTACGTTACTATTTAGATAAGACAAAGATTTTCAGAAAAACTGACCAACTCTTTGTATCATATGCTGCAGGTTCACAAGGAAAGGCTATTTCAAAACAGACCATCTCCAAATGGATAGCACATTGTATCTGCTTTTGCTACTCGCACCATGGGAAGGCAGTGCCTGTCAATATTAGATCACATTCTACCAGGGCTACTGCAACCTCGGCAGCCTTTCTCAGAGGGGTTCCAACCAAAGACATTCTGGAGGCAGCTACTTGGAGTTCAGTGCACACCTTTACCAAGCACTACAACCTTCCATTATACTCAAAAACCAGGGCTGGTTTTGCCACTGCAGTTCTGCAGGGCATCCTAGCATCACCTAACCCAGTTTAGTATCAGCCACCCTTCCATAGCTTTGGGATTCTACCCAAGTGTGATGACTGCAGCAGTATAGCACGATGAACATAGTACAGTTTTGTACCTACCATAAATGTAGATGTTCAAGTGGTTATACTGCTGCAGTCCAGGTTACTCTCCCTCCATCCCCTCTACATACCAGGGTGTTGGTTACAACTCCATGTACCTCAATCTATTGGATGCATGTCTATATGGTGTATTTGCTAACAGCTAGTACTATTGCTTATCTACTAAGGTATTGTTGCATAGCTATTGTATTACCTTCCTACTTAGGGGCACCTGACATCTGGGGCAAGAAAAACTGAAGAAAATGGTGTCGGCTGTCTCTTTTAATACCCCTGTCGCACTGACGTCAAGGAAGAGGCGACAACAACTGACGCCAGACCAAGACTTTGGGATTCGGTCGACTGCGGGACCGGCTGACGACAGGATAGCCCAAGTGTGATGACTGCAGCAGTAACCACTCGAACATCTACATTTATGGTAGGTACAAAACTGTACTTTCCTTCTACACTTGGACAAGATTTTTTTTTCTTTTGTTTGTTGTGTAACAGATTGATAGTGTGATTCCACCAGAATGGCTTGTCTTTTGAGTTTGTCTTAATACAATCAATATGGCTGTACAGAGATCTTCTAAATAGCTCATTATATTCTGTGGTGTTCACTGGGTTTGGAGGTGCGTGGAATTTAGCCATGGTGTTGCTTAGTGAGAAATTAGCCTTGGAATTGTTCCTAAAGGTTTTTGGATTTGCTGGATCCCTGGATTTAATTTTTATTTTAAGTAGTACTGCCTTATGGTCAGATCTAATGAGCAAAGGTATTAGTGGGTGAGGAACACTGCCCCACCCCCATGTTCGTGAGTACAAGGTCAAGGATGTTTGTTCCCCTAGTAGGAGAATGGGCCAACTGTTCCAGGATATTGGTATTAAACGTTTAGGAATCTCTGGGCTTGTGCATTAGAAGTGGTGTAGGATTCCCGATCTATACAGGGGTAGTTGAGATACCCCATGAGTATCGTATTGGGTCAAACAGTGAGGGACTGTAGTACATTGAGTTAGGTAATGTGGGTTTCCTGTGACATGGAGAGGGACCTATATATTGCAAGGATATGGTACAGCACCCTGGTTTATGGTGAACTGCACATGTATGAGTTCCAGTAGGCCATACATGTTTAACTAGTCTGGATGTGAAATTAGTCTTAATATACACTGACACTCATCCATCTTTATTTCCTTCCTGTGCAGCAGCTGGTCTAAAGGTGTGAAAATAATTATAACCTTGCATTGCTGGGGAATTCTCAGTGACTTTAAACCATGTCTCAATTACTACACAGATATCTGCACTCAAGAAGAGGAAGGCTTGAAGGGAGAGGAGAGGAGTTTCTTGTTAAGACTTCTAGCATTGAGCAGTACCACCTTCAGATATTTCTTCATTGGTTCAGTTAAGTTGGTAGGTTTATCACTTTGGCGTTGCCTAAAAAAGGCAATATGGTGATTGACAAGGTCTTTACCAATATTTGAATGCCTAGAAGGGAATAAGTGCAAAACATCCCTGGCAAAGTAGTGTGGTCTGTCAACCATGTTCTCCCAGGCTGTCATATATTGTACCATCCTGGAATGACCCCATAAGCTAAGCCAGTTATTAAAATTAATCCGTTTCTGTTGGTAACATGGCATCATCCTTGAGGAAGGTAGTATGCTGATCAGTGCTAGGCCCATACCTGCCTGAGACATCTTATCAGCAAGCTTGATCATGTCTCACTTCATATAGTTAAGGGAGGTATGTCTCAGGTTACTAATGCCCACATGGACTATGGCAGTCTTGTACTGGTACGTGTGATTCAGTGACCTGAGTGTCTGTGTAACTTGATGGATCCTAGCCCCGGAAAGGCAGCTAACTGTGATTATCTTCTTACTCAGTCTGGTGAGGGGGACAGCCGTGTCCCTCACTATAGAGTCAGCAATGACCAAGAATTTGGCTGTGTGCCAGTTGGCTTTAAAGGCTTGGCAGTGGAGGCATTGGATACAATGTTACTGTGCATAGCTGTGGATGGTGAGTGTTTATGTGATGGCTGAGGACTCTTTCTTTGATTGTACTGTGCAGGAGGTCTTAGTGTTTTAGGATACCTTTTAGTGCCTCAACATAAGTAGTTTTATGTGTAGGGTCTTTACCTATGCAGTAGTAGTGTTGCAAGTGTCACTGACCACCTCTATAGGATTAGCTTTGATTGTATTTTGGTTGTATGAAAGAGTTGCCTCCAGCATTAAAGTGTATTTACAGCTTTTGCATACACTAAGTGAGTTGTCCGAGTATATGAGGCAATTGCTGCAATGGCTCAGAATACCCATCTCAACCAGACTGGCCACAGAGAGAGTTGGGAAATGCATATCCATGGCCACTGATCTGTTAGGGAGAAGTGAATAAAACTTAAATATTGAACAAGTCAGCAAGACAAGCAGTTTGATGAGCAGCCCTCAGCTATGAGCAAACTAGATGCTCTAGTAGTTAATTTTTTTTATCTAGACAGTATGCCAGAAGAGGGCAGACCACAGACCTAAACAGAGACGCTTAGAATAACAGGCAGAATAAGCCTTCATTAGCAATTCCCCACCTCACAAGAGTGAAGGCTACCCTCTCCTCCCACAAGAGTATAGATCACAAACCTTCCTAATGTAAAATAACTGGTTTGGAGCCCAAGTGCTTAAACCAGAACTAAGACACTTTGAGAATAACAGACACAGTAAGCCTTCAACCAGCAATTCCCAGTCAGAAGGGTGTAGGCTATCTGCTCCTGCCACAAGAGTTTAGACCACAAACCTTCCTAATGTAAAATAAGTGTTTTGGAGCCCAAGTGCTTAATTCAGAACAAAAACACTTAGAATAACAGCCACAATAAGCCTTCACCAGTAATTCCCAGCTTAGAAGGGAGGAGGCTACCCACTCCTCTTACAGGAGTGTAGACCACAATACTCCATAGTGTAAAATAACTGGCTTGAAGCCGAAATACTTAAACCAGAACCAAGACATTTTAGAGTAACTGACACCATAAGCTTTCAACCAGCAATTCCCAATTTAGAAGGATGTAAGCTACCTCTCCTGCCACAAGAGTGTAGACCTCAAACCTTCCTCATGTAAGATAACTAGTTTGAAGCCCAAGTGTTAAAATCAAAACTAAAAGGCTTAAATGTCAGTTATAATGTAATCAGGCTACTAACCAGCAGTAGTAAATGCAGCAGAATAAATGCAGCTGAACACTTTCAGAACAAGCAGCAAAAAGCAAAATAAAGTAGGAAGAAGCACAGATACAGTAAAGGCAGCTGAATAAAGTGCATTTTTTAAGTAAGTGGGAAGGGATGAAACAGAACATGATTAAAGTTTGAGACTAAGGGGGTGGGCCTTACCAACTGATATCTCTGTACTCAGAAGAATGAGCTGATGAGAGTACTTGAGAGGTGTCTAAAATCAGATTTGTAATAGGGGCAGGCATCTCAGACGCCACCAAGTTTAAAAGTACAACAACGGCAATAGTCAGGCAGAGAACAGCAAACAAGTCAAATAAGAACTCCAAGTAAATATTGATGTATTGGTAGTTTGCCTGCTTATTATAATCAGTATGATTCTACATAAGGAAAATATTGTCCTCTAGTTTCTTTGTTAGTTGAATCTTTTTTTTTTTGTCTAATATTGATATACAGTATAATTATAATTACCCTGATATTCTCCATATGGTGGTAAGAGGGGAATGGCATTTTACTTGCTTATGTTAAGTATACTTGTGTATGGGAAACATAATATTGTACTCCAGCTTTTTCAGTTTTTCTTTCTTGCGTGTGCATGACTGCATGAATGGCTGTTGGCAGTAATGCCATGGTCTGTTAGAACAGGAGGAGTAAGTGTATAATGAACACTAGTTTAAAGGACATTTTGAGAGCACCGTGTTTTTTTTTTTTTTTTAAGATGGAGTTATTCAGATGGACCTCCACAAAGGGCCAGAGGACTATGTGCAGATGTATGCGGAATGCCTAAAACGTTAAGGAAGCTATATGATGTTCATCGTGTTACCCTGCTGCAGTCATCACACTTGGGTTATCCTGTCGTCAGGCGGTCCCGCAGTCGGCCGGATTTCCAAAGTCTTGGTCCGATGTCGGTTGCTGTCACTTCATCCCTGACGTCAGTGCGCCAGGGGTACATATATTGCAACCGACGCCATTTTCTTCAGTCTTTCTTGCCGCGCGGTGCCTGAAGCAGAAGCAGTTCGCAAGTGCCGGTCGGCCGACTCCTGAGATTTTCGAATTTGAGTTTCAGACCGAAGTCTTCTATAAAGCTAAGTACCCCGTTGGGGAAACTTTTCTTGCCTCAGACCGATGTCAAAAAAAGTTAACAATTGTATTTCTTGTGGGAAGCAAATACCTCATAAGGATTTTTATTCTTACTGTATACCCTGCCTAGGCCCTGATCACGACATCACTTCTTGTCGTTTTTGTGCTAGATTTAATAAACGCACTATTAAAAGACGATTTGATTTCGCACAACACTTTTTTGGCAGAAAGTTTAATTATAACATGCCGTCGGAGCTACCGACTACTGGCATGCACAAAAAGCGCATGGATAAGGATAGTCAGCCCAGGCCTAAGTCTGATTCCGAGGCCTCGGTTGATCCGGTCTCCGGTTCTTCGGTTATCTGTGAGGCCCCGATGCAGCCTCCGACTACCGCACTTGAGGAACCCGAGATCGCTACGGATATTTTGACGGAATGTACTAGGCCGACGCAGCCTTTTACTTCAGGCCCTACCGACAACTTACCTTCCAAGGATGCCGTTTCTTCTGAAACACCTTCGCTTTCTGAAGGAGTTTTCAGAACGACGACTCTTACAGTCAAAGCGTTTTCTAAATCGAAGACTCCTTCCAAATCGAAAAAAGCTTCACTTTAGTCTCCTGTTCAAGGCCGTATGCCTAAGAAATAGATGCTTAAGATGGCTGAAGATCTGATTACTCTTATCAGGGGTTCCTAGCCCCCTCCTAACAAAAGGCCTAGACAAGAGGAAGAATCTGCTTCCTCTGAACAACTGTCTATTTCTTCGGATTCCTCTGAAGATCAAGACTATTCCTTCTCTCCTTATGAAGATTCTGATGTTGAGGACTCTATTCCCTCAGCTTCCCCTCCAGAAGATTACTCTTTTGGGGAAACTTTACACACCATGTGGGAGCATTTTCACTGGGAAGGTCAGGATTACTCTGATTCCAAGAAAAGGCTCAGAGAGTTTCTTTTACTCCCCCAACACAGACCTCTAGCCGTCCCTCCTGTTCTGGACATTGTGGATGATGTTTATTTAGAATCCAGTTTCAACCCTGACTCTCTGCCTCCTGCCCCGGCCAAGCCTGACAGATATTACAGAGTACCTGATTCCCATAAATTCCTTTACAAAAGCCCAGTAGCTGACCCAGAGACTATCTCCCAGGGTCCCAAGGGGGCTAAGGCTTCCATGGCTAAAAATCCAGTTCCTTCTGAGAGGGATTCAAGAGCACTAGACAGATGGGGGAAAAAGGTTTACACCTCAGCCACTTTAGCTATGAGAGCTCTAAACTGTCAATTTCATATGCTTAAGTATCCGCAATTTCTGATCTCTCAGTTAAAACAAAAGATAACAACCCTTCCTCGACAATCTGAATTGAAAGAAGTACAGGATTTGTTGCACGCCACCGAGCAGGTGGGCAAACATACCTTACAATGTGGGTTTGATTCCTTGGAGGCCTCCTGCAGAGCACCGGTCACTGGATCAGTTATACGTAGGCATGCCTGGTTAAAGGAGCAGAGTCTGCCTGAACATGTTAAAGCAAAACTACTAGATGCTCCCTTGCAGCAGGATGTTCTTTTTGGTGTTAAAGCAGAAGTTGTTTTAAAGAAAATGGAGGATAAGGCAAAATCAATGCAGACAGTCAAAGATTTCCTACAGGTACAACCCCCTCACTTCAGCAGAAACTGGCCAACCAAAAATTGATCCTTTCCAGCCACTGACAGGCCTCAGATGGGTAAATACAGGCACCCAAGGGGCAGAGGACAACCACAAGCTCAGTATAAACCTCGCCAATGGACCACTCCAACCCAGAAGGGAGGAGAAGACAGGTCTCAAGCCACCAGAAGGCAAACTCAATGACTTGCACCTCAACTGGCCAAACAAAGCCCTTTTGTCAGCCCCCTGGGGGGAAAACTAGCATTATTTGTAGACAACTGGCACATGGTCACAAAGGACAAATGGGTCCTGGACATAATTTTATGAGGATGCAGATTCCACTTTGACACTTTGCCAATAAAAAGAGGAACGCCAAACCTGCCACAAAATCAAAGGGCAGAGGCTCAAAAGCAAATTACAGCTCTCATGGCCATGAGAGCCATTCAAAGGGTACCAACCCAAGAGCAAGGCCAAGGATTTTACTCAAGACTATTCCTGGTACCCAGGAAGGAAAATGCTTGGAGACAAATTCTGGACCTTTCAATTTTAAACACTTACTTACAAGTTCCCAAATTTAAGATGCTAACTCTACAGCAGCTGCTTCCCATGTTGGGCAAGGAAGCATGGCTGGTAACGTTGGACCTCAAGGAGGCATACCTGCATGTCCCTATCAGACAAAGTTGCAGAAGATACCCCCGTTTCATTGCAGGTTCGACCAATTATCAATTCTATGCACTGCCCTTTGGCTTATCTACTGCGCCCAGAGTATTCACAAAATGCCTGGCACCAGTAATTGCATACTGCAGACAAAGAGGAATTCAAATATATCCATACCTGGATGACTGCCTCATCCAAGCAGAAAGAAAAGACATTCTCATACAACATCTGGCTTTTGTGAAGCATCTACTAAATTGCCTGGGGTACACAGTAAACGAATAGAAATCAAAACTAGTACCCTCACAAAAAATGACATTCCTGGGTGCCAGCTTGGACACAACGGCCCAGAAGGCTTATCTTACACCAGACAAGCAATTACAACTGACTCAATACTTCAAGACAATGGCAACAAAGACCCAATTAACTGCAAGAAAAATTCTGCAGGCTTTGGGTTTCATGGCATCTTGCATTCTGATAATACCATTTGCAAAAATGCATATGAGGAAATTACAATGGTACCTAAAAAGCGTATGGTCTCAACACAGCCACAGCTTAGACACAGTGATCTCTCTCATTCCCTGCCTTCAACAGGAATTTCTCTGGTGGGCACAGGCATGTCACCTCAACAAGTGTCAGCCTTTCACCTTGCTCCCACCCAGGCAAACTATCACAACAGATGCTTCAGACTACGCCTGGGGGGCTCACATGGCAGGGAAATGCATTCAAGGCCTATGGACTGCAGAACAAAGAAAACTGCACATAAACCAAAAAGAGATGCTTGTTGTACAGAAAGCTCTGACAGCTTTCAAGGATCTACTACAGCCTGGACAACTGGCAATAAGGACGGACAACACCACAGTAATGTGGTACATAAACAAACAAGGGGGCACACATTCCTACCCTCTTTGCAGGCAAGCAATAATCTTATGGAACACAGCTCTGACCTACCAAGTTCAGTTACAAGCTCACTTCCTGCCAGGACAGAAAAACACATTGGCAGACGACCTAAGCAGAAACATCAAAGATCCCCACAAGTGGAAGCTAGACCTACAAATATTTGCAATGATAACTCAAAGATGGGGCCTACCAAATATAAACCTGTTTGTCAGTCCTCAAAACTACCAGCTGACAAAATTTTGTACAAGGACATTCCACCAACAAGCATGGAAAGTGGATGCTGTCTCCTTCAGTTGGAAGAACCTGACAGCATATGCCTTTCCTCCATTACCTCTTCTCACAAAGGTACTTTTGAAGGTCAAAAAGGAGAAACCTCGAATGATTCTCATAGCCCCAGACTGGCCATGCCAGCACTGGTACCCACTACTGAAGAATATGGCTCACAGCCCACCATGGATATTGCCTCAAATACCTCATTTGCTCACACAGCAAGACAAGCAGATTCTACACAGCCAGATCAAAACCTCTTAAACCTGGAGGCATGGCAGATCAGTTAAGTAGCCAACCAGCTCCTCTTTCTCAAACAGTACTGGATGTTATTCTAGAAGCCAGGAGGCCAAGCACCAGGAAGGCTTACTCGGACAAATGGAAAAGGTTTTCTGCTTGGAACCAAGCTAAAGGCCTAGATACAACTCAGCCTCATATGCCTCACATTCTGCAGTATTTAGCTGAGATGTTACATAAATGACTTTTCTTCTCCGCAATTAAAATCCATGCTTCAGCTATTTCAGCTCACTACGACACGAATCCACCTTTATTTTCAAATCCACTCCTAAGGCAGTTCCTCAGAGGGGCAAAAAACATTAGACGACCTAGAAGAGCTCCTACGCCTACATGGGACCTCAACTTTGTTCTAGAAAAGCTAACATTACCTCCCTTTGAACCAGCTTTTTCTGCAGACCTTTAGTTCCTATCTTGGAAGACTGCCTTGCTCCTGGCAATAACTTCTGCTAGGAGAGGTTCAGAATTACAGGCACTTATGGCAGTGGAACCTTTCCTCATTTTTCATCAAGACAGAGTCTCTCTACTAACTAATCCTTCCTTCATGCCTAAGGTGGTTTCCAGCGTAGCTTTAAATCAAACCATCCATCTACCCACCTTCTTCCCCAATCCACAGAACAAAGGTGAGAGACTCCTACATTCCTTGGACATTCACAGGCAGCTTCGATATTACTTGGATAAGACTAAGGCTTTCAGAAAAACTGACCAGCTCTTTGTTTCCTATGCTACAGCTTCTCAAAGGAAGGCCATTTCCAAGCAAACCATTTCTAAATGGATAGGCCATTGCATACGATTCTGCTATACCCATCATGGGAAACCAGTTCCTCCTACCATTAGGTCCCACTCTACCAGGGCTACAGCTCCCTCTACAGCCTTTCTCAGGGGGGGTTCCTACCAAGGAAATTTTAGAAGCTGCTACTTGGAGTTCTGTACACACCTTCACCAAACACTATCACTTGCCTCTTTCTCTAAGTCCAGGGCAAGTTTCGCCACAGCAGTCCTGCAGGGGCTCATTGACTCCTCTAACCTTCTCTAATGCCTCCACCCTACCTTAACTTTGGGACTCAAGCCAAGTGTGATGACTGCAGCAGGGTAACACGATGAACATAGTACAGTTTTGTACCTACCATAAATGTAGATGTTCGAGTGTTCACCCTGCTGCAGTCTAGGTTACCCTCCCTCTAACCCCTCTGATTTACTGGCTAAACCTCTGCTATGCCTTACTGATGTATTTGCTTATAGCTGAAGGGTTTTTGTGTCTGTTCACTGTTCTCACTTTTTGGTACTGATTTGGATCACCTTTTTGGGGGGCACCTGACATCTGGGGCAAGAAAAACTGAGGAAAATGGCGTCTGTTGCAATATATGTACCCCTGGCGCACTGACGTTAGGGATGAAGTGACAGCAACCGACGTCGGACCAAGACTTTGGAAATCCGGCCGACTGCGGGACCGCCTGATGACAGGATAACCCAAGTGTGATGACTGCAGCAGGGTGAACACTTGGTAGGTACAAAACTGTACTTTTGTGTGTTTGTGTGTGTGTGTATGAGAGAGAGCACACACACTTGCAAACATGCATTCTGTGACAAAATACCTTCATGCTCAGGACTGTTTTTTTCTACCTTTGGTTCCATTTTTGCCATTTAAAGAATATCAACTGTATTATGCACAGTACTGTAGTTAGCTTATTTGGTGCCCTGGGCAGTTCTCCGTACTAGAGCTTCCTCAACTAAAGTTAAGGATCAAAACAAGTCATCCAAGACTCAAGGACGAAAAAGTCTGTGCAGCAGATACACTGCTTGTTATAATCGCCATCAGCACAAACTGAGCTACACTGCAAATGAGAATGCAGTATCAGTATGTACTTGTTAAGCCCCGATATCCTCACAGCTTCATGAAGGAATACTAATAATGCACTTCTGTCCCATTGACACCTGCCGATTGCACCTCCTACCACTTTGCCTTTGGGGCATATGTCTTATTCTTCTTGCTCTAGTTAAGGCTGTGATTAGGTACCCTTTACGATCTGAGGAGCCCCCAGTGGTATTACAGGCCTTGGTTATAGCTCATCAGAATCTGTAGTACCTTGGTCCTCCAAACACCAAGTTTGACAGACTTCAGTGACTGCATAATTTTGCAGTAAAACTTCCTACAGGACCATGTGAGCACAGTTGTATCACTCCTAATATCCTTTCTTATCACTGTTGCAGTATTCTTTACTCTTAGGCTGTCCTCGGCAGAATATCCCAACGTCCGGACAGTTTATCAAAGTTGATGTTCCTTTAAAAAAGAAACCGAAGACCAAACATGTAGCTACTGTGGCTAAGTATCCTCACAAAGAGTGGCAGGACTTTACCCAGGGACTATTTTAATGCCCTTATGGTCCTGAACCCCCCCCCCCCCCAAAGAGGTTAGTCTGTCCCTGGTCTTCTGTCCCTTCTAAGAAGTGCACACACCTGTGGTAGTCAAGGTAGATGAAAAAGCCAGCCAAAGAAATAAATTCTAAACCAAAGTTTAGTAAGGGCTTGGGTATATAAAGTGAGATATTTTTATTTGTTCTTTTCTCTGATGAAGTTCCAATTTTAGCGAATGAAAGCACTTAACCTTAATACACTTTGGTTTAGAGTTTATTTCTTTGTCTGGCTTTTTTGTGTCCACTTTTTGGTTTGGTTATCACCATTGGTTCCTGATACCTTCTAAAAGGCCTAGGGATTCTAATTCTTCCGATGAAAGAGTTGGATTCTGGTGGAGAATCCTAAACATATTCTTCCCAGATCCACTCTCTTCTGACCTTGGGGTCTAATGAGGAAGATACTTTGTCCCCTGACTCTCCATTTGAAGAATTATCCTTTGAGGATACAGTGTTCCATATGATGGGAAAACTTTAAGTGGCACTGTTCCCAGGTTTCTGAGATCAAAAGAGATGTTATGAACTTTTGCAGATAGACTCACCCAGAACCTCTTCAGTTCCTCTTGTCTTAGCTGCCCTTTTGTAAACATTTTAAGCAGTTTCACAGGTTCCTGACTTTCTCAACCTCTGGCTTCTAAGAAGCCAGACAGATTTTATTGCAGTTCCTGAGGATCATAAATACTTGTATTAAAGTTCTTCATCTGATTCTGCTGTTAACACTTCCACAGATAAGTACCCATACTGCTTTCCTCTTCCAAGCTTTACCTTCTAACAAGGACAGCTGTGCTATGGAGAGGTATGGGAAAAAAGTATATACTTGTGCTACTTTGGCTTTTATGAACATTAATTATCAGACCCTCATGACTACATATGTCCTGCCTCATCTTTCCCACCTGGGGGAGTTCTAATATGCCTGGTTCAGACAATAAGACATCTGCTCTTTCTGTTCTGAGCTCTGTCTTTCAGATAGCTCACCATTCCATTAAATGCAGCTATGATGCATCTGATGCCTCTTGTAGGGCAGCTACGTCTGGTTCTGTCATGAGGAGATGCTCTTGGTTGTGTCTTCAAGCATTACCTAAGGACATTAAGGCCAAACTTTCTGATTCTGCCTTAGACAATCAGAATCCTTTTGGCACTGCTGCTCCAGAATTGCTTAAAACCCTTCAGGATAAGGGCGAGGTTATGCAAGATCTGAAACTTTGCCTGAGTTCTAGAATAACTAACAATCTAAATCTTTTGTCTATAGGCAGCCTAGATCACCTACTAGGAGCAAAAACGATACTAAACAGTTTTCCCAGATAAACCCAGTCAGAGTTCTAGAGGCCAAAAAAAAGATTCCTTTCCTGACAAATCTGCTTCTGTCCGACATCCAGCCTCCTCTTCACCAAGAGTCAGATTCTTCTGTCCCTCAGCGTCCTCTTCACCAAGAGTCAGATTCTTCTGTCCCTCAGCGTAAACTTTCTTTCCTTTCCTGTTTGGCAACAAATGGCCACAGATGTCTGGGTTCTCCCCATCATCCAGCCGTTATTTTATAGTTTGGAAGTCCCATCTTCCATTTATTGGCCTTCCTCTGCATCCTCTTGCCAACTTCCTCATTTTCCTTTGGTTATGCGAGATTTTCTGGAACAAGAAACCATCCAGCCTGTTCCCTTGTCTCAGCAAGGAGCAGGTTTTTATCCCAGAATGTTTCTGGTTCCCAGTAAGGAGGAGTCATGTAGGCCCATTCTAGACCTATCTTTTCTCAACACCTTTCTCAGGGTTCCTTCCTTCAAGATGTTGTCTCTTCAGATACTTTTTCCTCTTTTGCTTCCTAAGCTATTCGTGTATCGCTGGATTTGAAGGGCACTTGCCTCCATGCCCTTATTTACCCTGTCTCCCGGAAGTTTTTACATTTCTCTGTTTCTTTTTCTCATTAGTTCTCCGCTTTGCCTTTTGGTCTTTCTGCAGATCCAGGGGCATTTACCAAATGCCTGGCCCTGTGGTTGCTTTTCTACAGACTTCAGTAAATTCAAATATTCCCTTATTTAGACAACCTTCTGATTCAAGCCCCCTCTCAACAGCTCCTGCTTCAAAGTCTTGAAATCTACTCTTCACTTTTCTTCTCCACCATGTGGGTTTCTCTGTCTCGATCTTAAAAAGTCTGTGTTAAATCCCTCTCAGGACCAAGTGTTTTTGGATTGCAGAATTCAGTCCATTCCAATATTGGCTTGTCCCCCCTTCAGGTCCTGCCTTTGATTGCTTATTTCCAGCCTTCTCTTTCTCGTCCAGTCCTTCCTGCAAGGGAATTTCTCGTCCAGTCCTTCCTGCAAGGGAATTTCTCTGAACCCTGAGGTGCATTCACTCCCATGGTTCCTTTTGCCAAACTCCACATGAGGAATGTTTACTGATATCTCAAAAGACTGTTTGGCTTGAGCACTGCCACCCTCTGGAGTATCTGTTCCCTCTGTTAGGCTGTCCATGGCAGGATATCCCAAGAGTAAAGAATAGTGCAACAGTGAGAAGTAGGACATTACTGTTATGGTGCAATCTTGCACAGCTGTACTTTCTTCATTGTCTGCTATGGCACCCTGTCGAGTATTAAATCAAGACTATAGGACAAAATGTACTTAAATCATCAAGTTTTGGTTCCCAACCAACCACAGAGTACTCCACTCAGCTTCCTCAGAACTGCTGACAGCTCCAGGGTTTAGGCTGAAGTTCTCTGGATGCTGGTCCTTTTCATAGTTTTCATCAGTGGGATGCACTACCATTGACATTTTGTGAGTTCAACTCCCCCTGCATTACTTTAGGATGTGCCTTAAGATGCACTTCTTTCAGTGAACATTCTTGGACCCCTTTTAGCTTTCTTTTTGTTAAGGTCTAACATTGCAGTGCACTGTTATGATTCACTAGGCCAAACCTTTTGTATGTTTCTTCCTTGTTGGTAATATTAATCTGAAGACTAATTCATTGTTCATCAGTGTGAGTTGCTCAACAGGTAGCATATTTGCCTTTGGTACTAGAATACCAGAAAGCTGTGGGGTTCTGTTCCCCACTCTTGGTGACTGGATTCTTTGCCCGTTGCTGACATTGCAGTCCAGGGGGGTGCTGGATGTGTGTGCCATCCTTCAACTGAAATGTTAAACCAATGTACCATTTGCTTGAGTTAATTGTAGCTCAGGTAGATTTAAAATTCTGTGGAGCTTATCGAAAATGGTAGAAGTTGTTTTATACACACACACACACACACACACGTGCACATATGTGGTGTGTGTGCATATATTTATATATGTGTTACTCTGTGTGTGTATGTGTGTGTGTGTGTGTGTGTGTGTGTATATATATATATATATATATATATATATATATATATCTGTATGTGTGTGTATAAAATATCACTACGTCATACCCCATTCCATTCTATTGCAGTCTGTTTACATTTCTGTAATAATTACGATATTTGCAGTACTTTGTTTTCAATTTCACAAACTTGAACATCTTTCATTCTGTCCCCCATCTATTTTCTCCCCAACTATCTTTTTTTATTTCAGACAACACATCATAATCATTCAGATTTTTATTATACAGCAATTCATCACAGCTTCATTTCCCCGGTACCCATACTGTTATCAGTATCCTACCCCATGTGTCATCTTCACATTTATTTTTTCATTGTTGTTTCTTCATTGCAAACTTTACATTTTCTCTCCTCCGTTGCTTTATATTTAATACAACTTTTCATAGTTGGCTTATCTAATAATCTTCAGAAAAAAAATTATATCTTTCCCATCTATTTTTATTGCTTTTTAACCTCATCCTTATGATCTTTCAGTGAATATATTAAATAATATTCTCCATTATCATGGGATACCAGTCATTTCTGTTTTTCTAACTTCAGTTTTAATTTTCCATAAACTTATCTGGTCATATTCTTTTTGTTCCATCATAGTCTACTTTTTACATTTCTCCATATTTCACATATAGTATTTTCCGTATCAAGCTACATTCTTTCTCCATCATGTTTTTTAAACCCAGAGAAGGTGTATAAATGCCAAATACACAACTGGATTTTTTAGTTAACCTTTCCATTATATACAATTGCCCTTACAATTGGATTGAATCTTGAACTCCAAATAAAACTAGAAAAAAATCTCTCAGTTCTTTTTCTGTTTTCCAGAAAACATGTATACAGTACCCAAATACCCCAATCTTCCCAATGTGTATGTATTTAACATATAAACCTTCTTTCTAAGGGGTAAAGAGAGAGATTTCCATCAATCAACTTATTTATTTCATGCAGAATTTCTCTCCATTTTTCTGTCATTTTTCTGCTATCACCAAACCTGATTCTTAATATGTTTATCTAATTTATAGTAAAATGTATTCCATTTATCTTCTTTGTTTCACATCCTTTACGTTTTGATCTGTTTAACTTTAATTCAGCTTTACCTAACTTCATTCCCATCCTTGTCACAGTTTACCCACACCCATATTATATTTTTTGTTACAATTACTAAATCATCTGTACATGAAAGATGCACATGAAAAGCACTTTTTCCATTTCCCATTCTGCTTCTCTCATTTCTCCTATGCATATTTGCATTATTGCATTTATTACTAGAGCAAATGAGCACATACTCATTGGATACCCCACTTCACACCTTTTTCATTTTTTTATTTTGGTTCCTAACCAACTGTTTACCTTAACTTTAACCCAAGATGTCTCATAACACTTTCCCAGCCATATATTCACCTAAAATATCCCATATTGCCTCATGACTTACTGAATGAAATGCTTCTGCTACATCACATGCAACCAACCTTGCATATTTATTCTTCCTTAAAATATCATATATTATTTTTTATTATTACTAATATTTCCTTCACTTGTTTTCCCTTTACTCCATATAGCCCTTCCATTTCACTTCTTCCAAAACAATCCCCATTCCTTTTTGCATTTATTTTCATAAATATTTTATAATCTGTATTCCCAGTATTATTGGCTTCCATTGCTTAATATTTTTTCCATATAAATCTAATCACCCCAATACATATCTTTTATCTTCTGTCCCTTCCTGTAAGCATTAATTCAGTATTTCTACAAATAATTATTTTTCCCTTAACACTTATCCCCATTTAGTATCCATAATGTAACCCATCCAAGCCTGTTGCTGATTCTTCCTTCCCTTTTTATAACCTTTTCAAAATTTAATTTTGATTCTTTTAATTTACTTTTGGTGCTATCCAGATTTTCTTTTCTTTCTGTCTACATTTCAACTTTTTTGTTTCTAAAGATTTTTCTACTATCCCATAATTTCTACATGTTTACGTATTACTGCCACATTCTCATTTACCATTCCATCCATATTTTATCTTCCCTTCTATTTACATCCTTTCCTAAAAAGGGTGAAATGTCTTCCCCTTAAAAATATTTTGTCTATACAACATTGTGTTGGTTTCTTGGTCTCCTACAGTCTCTTTTCTATTTCCCTTTACTTCTTTTCTTACATTGTTTTCTAAAATATTTCTACATGTTTTCATATTCCCTTCTTTTTTTTCCTTCTCTGTACTTCCAGAAAAATCTTTTTATATTGCTTTTTAAACACTGCCCGCCATTTGTCCAGCTTTCATAAAATATGCTCATTATCATGTGTTCTTTCCATAGTCTACTACCTTTCTCCATTTTTTAGTTGCATCCCATGTTAATGTTAAATGTTTTATTCCTTTTCCTTCTTTTATTATTTGTTCATTATCACCTAACACATTCCATATTGCTCTTTGATCTGAAAAATCCACTCCCCTACCTCACCTACCTCATGTCCGCTGAATAGGTAACATAATTTAATTTTGTTTAAAAAAAAAAATTTTTTTTGTACTTGCGCACACATTTTTTTTCCTGCTTTCAGATTTTCACATTGCATCACTTTTTTATCATCTTTACATCTTGGGATATTTTCCTTTTTCTTTTCTTATTTTACAATTAAAGTCATTGATCATTAATATTTACATGTTTGCAATCACATTTTTTTAAATTCTTCAAACTTTATTTCTTTCCAACATGTTGGTATATGCATACATTACTATTACCCTTGCACAATTTCCTGTTATTTTTTTCTGAAGTCACATATCACCCTTTCTGGTATCTCAAGTTGTTACATGCAGTATTTTTACTTCATCTTCTGTTAACCCCTAACCCAGAACACATTTCATATATTTTCTCCATACTGCTTCATTGTTTTTTTTTTTCCTCTTTTTTCTTGTTTAACATATCTTGGTTCTAGCAAACATAATAAATCCATCTTTTTCTTTTGCACCATTCAACAACCATTGAATCACTCGCTAAATTTTTATACATTTCACATTTAGTCCCAAAATACCCAAATCATCCCCTTCCCTTTGTTTTGCATCTTTTTTCCTTCTGTTCTTATTTTTCTGTTTCTCCTTCTCCTCCCACTAGATTCAAGTTTTTTTTTCACTCTTACTCTTCTCTTATTTCTCAGTTGCCATCTTCCTCTTCTTTACTTGCCACTCCATATTACTTATTGTCTGTATCTGAATCTCTTCTACTGTTAGTACTTCCCCCTTGCTTTTTTCCCTTCACCTTGAGTCATATTTCTTTCACATTATTCCTGACTTATATCGGCCATTTCATTTTCTCCCTGAATATTGTCTGCATATTGTCATTCCTCCCTTTCATTTTCTTTTTCATGTACCCTTCATTTTTCCAGCACTGGATATTCAAACCAAAAATAGTCAGACTCACTACATTTCCTACAAAATGGTCTACAGTTTCTTGCTCCTCACATTGCCCACATCGTCTTTTTTGCATTCCTGAATCAAATGTTCTTCCCCACAATACTAGCAAGCCCTCAGCACCCAGCACCAGTACTAAACAATGTCTTTTTCCCATTCAGTATTATATTGTTTGAAATGTACTGTATTTTCCTTCAAGCATATCCAGTGTAATCCACACTTCCCCACCCCCCTCTGCATAAATTTTTGTTGTCATACATTTCTTTATTTGCACATTTTATCATATATTGTCAGAAAAAAATTAAGTTCAGATTCCTCAATTTCTTAAGTTCTGAATCGAACAGTCATTTCCACTGCAAGCCAAATTTTTGAAAAAGTCTTTCTAAGGTGATATGTTATCTCTCTTTTTTTGGAATTTCACACGCAAAAAACTTTAATGCACCTGAAAATGTCTCAAAGGTAATGTCACAAAAGTCGTCCGACTCCAAATGTATCAAAGCTCTTATGTATCTTAAAGTAAATCCTGACGGTAATATAATATTGCCCATAATGTAATCTGTCAGTAGTTGCACTGGCTTTTTTTTATTGTCGCCACTGTTTTTTTTTTTTTTTTTTTTTGCTGTAGCTCTTTGTTGGGACCAAAAAAAAAAAAGAGAGCTACAGCAAAAAAAAAAAAAAAAAAAAAAAAAAAAAACACACCTCTTTTCAGTGTACACTCTTTTTTTATTACTTGTCTTACAGCACTTGTGTTTGTGGGTTTTTTCCTTACCTCATTTCTGTCATCCAGAGTACCCAGTTGCAGATTTGATTTGCATTCTTAAAACTGATTACTCCATCAGCCAAATATGCCTCTGTATTTTCAGCATCTGTAATCCTCTTCTCTACCATGTTGCAGATGTAGTCAGATAATAAAGCGGGGAAAAAAAACTTGATTCGTCAAAGCATGCCAGCTTACTTCTGCATCATTTTGTTTTCCTTCCTTTATTAAGTTGTCCACTAGATCTGTATCCAGACCTGTCTCTCCAGAATTTCTTCAGTAGGAATGTTGACTCCTTCCTGTTATTTTGGAATCCAGTGACAGCCCTCTGGTGCCACATAGTGCTCAAAAGGAGTAGGGGTCCTTATATGTTTATACAAAAATCACTATTGGTTACAAAACATTTAATATTTACAAATGTTTATAATTGTACAAATATATGGATATACAAATCTGTTTACACAGTCATACCAGATTTTCATCCCTTTTAGACCTCCACTCATTTTTCCATAACCACCATCTGGTTTTACTACCATTAAACATAATTTTTATTTATTCTTTCATTCCATGCAACCTATATACCATAAACTAACCTTTTATTTATTATTTTAACATATTTGTGTTCCGAAATGTTTGTATTTCAAAATATATGTATTTCTAATTGTTGTATGTTAATATTGTTAACTGTCTTGGGAGCTTTTGTCCCTGGGCCTCTGCTGAAAATGCGTTTTCACCCATTCGGACTATCATGGTAAACAAATGTTAAATAAATTAAAGAAACAAATATTCTTTACGTCTGTTCTTATAATATCCATATTTACTCATATCCCTATTTATTTTATCCACTTTGTTTATATCTTCAAAAAATTTTATTTACATAGTTTCCCCATGGGCCAGATTCAGTAAAGCCTACATTAAGTGTACACTATATGTATTCAAGAACATTCCTATCACATTTTTCTGCTTTCTAGTCATTCAGAAATATTACACTAAGTGTACCTGTAGTCTACACTTTGTGGTAACTTTTATGAATCCTTCAGTATTTAAAGCTGCAAGAATATCAGAAGGAAAACTAAAATTAGTTGGAAAGACTTATGTCTGTGTTGTCTGTTCACTCAGTGTACACTTAGTGTAGGCATTATTGAATCCTGGGCATAACTGTTTTACTCTTTTACATTTAAAAAAAAAGCGTCCTATCAAAGAAAAACATATTCTATCATTTTTTTCTTGTACAGCATATTTACTTTTACTGGGAGTTTATGTATTACCAGTCTGTACAAGAAATCTTGACATTCAACTTTCTGAAAATGTAAAATAAAATAAAATAAAAATAAAATATGCCTTCGGGCAGATAGCCCAGTACCAACCTATGAACATACCCATGGCCAGTACAAAGGACAGAAAGAACTTCACATTTTTTCCCTAAAAAAAAAATCTTATTCTTGTAGCATTTTAGTTGCTTGTTCTGTTTCCTACAACCTTTAGGTGTTTCAGATACAGAATAACTGTTTTATGCAACTTTTACGTAAAATGTAGGAAATCATTTTGTCCTAAAATCTCAGGACAGTTGCCATTTTTTCAATTTTTTTTGCAGGACACAACTGTCCAAAGAGGGACTGTCCCTTGCAAAGTGGGACAGGTGGTAGGTAACCCTAGTTCAAATGAGCTAGTATCTCTCAACTGTCCCTGATTTTCAGGGATGTCCCTGATTTTGACTCAGATTGTTGCTCTGTCCCTTTTAAACCCTCTTAACACTGGTGCCGTTTGGACAAAAGGTGGTGAATTATACTTAAATAATGACAATAATTAAGAACTGAATACTTATTTTACTTCAGGAAATGTATATTAATTCATATTCTTGAATTCTGTTAATTCCTCAAGTTAATAGAACTAATATTTTAAAAGTGTCCCTGATTGTTCCTGATTTTTTCTTGATTTGTCCCTGATTCTGTTGAGATTTGTCCCTGATGGGTTGAGAGTTATCTGTCCCTATTTAAACATGGCAGTTGTATCCTAAAGTTTGTATGGGGTTGCATATTCCTCAATGTTTTTTAAGGAAAAAAAGTATTTTCTAACTGTTGATTTTCCCCCAGTGCATGCACAGGACAGTTGGGGCCCTGATTTTCACAGTCCTATCCAGTGCTCCCACTCTCCATTTTCAGAAATCCCAAGATCTTGTCACAAACAATGCCAAGATTGTACTGCAAATCCTCAGTAACTGAAAATTCTGAAAAAATCGTGACGATACATGAAATCTGTTTACACAAAACAATTATACAGCATCGTCTACTAAGAGGCAAGGTCTGCTTGACTTACAAAGCCATGTCTGACCCAGCTCTGTTAGAAATGCTACATCTAAAGAAATCCCAATCTCTCCACACCACACGCTCCAGAGACCTCAACCTCATTACCACAATCAACAGAACATGCTGGAGGGACAGGTTCATAACCCAGAGACTGCCCATGCACTCAAGCAGCAGAACAAGCAACTAAATAGACTTCCTCATACAAGTCAAGCAGAGCACCTCACTGGCCCTCTTCAAGAGAAATCTTGATGAGTGGATGGGAAATAGAAAATTCACCCCAGGGATCCCTCCAGTGGCTTTACTCGACAGAGGCACTGGGAACTAAGGTCGGGTGGCATGATGTCAGGGTAATCCTATGGGCTAGGCTTGTAAAGGCTCCAGGGCCATTAGCCTAGTACACACCTATGAATCTATGAATTACACCATTTGTATTTTTTGTGTTAGATTTCCCCATGGTTTTACATTCCTGTACCATACTTTTCTATCTTTTTCTATATCATCAATTTTTATTTTCCACAAAAATATTTTTTCTTGGTGTGTTTTTTTTTTTTTGTATACCCCTTTTCTCTTTTCCATACCTCCAAATTTGTCATACTTAATTTTACTACTAATCTCTCATCTTTTTTAATTTATGTACTTTAACACTTGACACAGCATATACCACTAAGTTAATTAACCCTAAACCTCCTCCTTTTTTATTTACATACAAAACTCTTTTTTACCGAGTTTAATCTATAGCCACATATAATGAAAAAATTACCTGCAGTAATTCCTTTGCAAATATTGTTGGCAAAATAAATACACTTGCTAAGTATGCTGTTTTCCTATCAGTACTGGTTATCAAATAAGTCTTTTTTTCTGAATGATAATTTATATGTTCTTCAGAAAGAACAGGTGTGTTTCATTTCTTCTATTGTTTTTCCCCATTGAATTCTACTTGCATCTTTATTCCCAAATGTTATACCTAACACACAAATTTCTTTCATTGTAAAATATATACACTCCATCTTTACTACATCACCTAAACATTTACTTTGCTTTCTATTCAGAGCCATCCCTATCATTTCTAGATGCTCCTTTGTGCAAATTATTACTTTTTTAATCCAACTTTTGTTTTTTTGTAATTATTGTAACAACATCTGCATATGTTAACAAAACTGGAATTCTTAACCCTTCTGGTGTTATATACCCTGCCTTCTTCTTTTTGTAACTTATTTCACATACCACCACATTCATAACTAATGCAAAGTGTATAGAAGTCATTGGACATCCCTGTCTTACACCGCTCTTCATATGTACCTCTTGGCCTAACCAGCCATTTACAAGTATTTTTACTTTATTATTACTATACGTTGTTGTACATAATTTCCTAAATTTCTCACCTATAGTATAGTCTTTCATTGTTACCCATAAGATTTCATGTCCAATTGTCAAATTCCTTATTAATGTCTCCTGTAATGATTTTCGCTTCTTCTTTTCTGTTAACCTCATATAATTAATTTTCTTTGTCAAAGTACTTATGTTTTTTTATATTTATTATTCTCTACTTTTCTCACACCATGTTGTCACTGCAAAGAAAAATAAATTATTTTTCTTAAATATCCACAATTCAGACATTATTTTATAAAATATTCTCATAGTAGTATGATCCTTCATGGCTGTGTTACTAATCTCTTTCCTTCTTCATTTTATGCTTTCTCATTTATCCTTTTTACTCCTTTGCGTATTTTTACATATTCCTTGTTTCCCCTTATCTCTAGCCATATTATAAGATGGTCAGGAAATCCTCTTTCAACTACTTTCCCTTCTTCTATAACTAAACCTTCTGATACTATAATCTGATTCAAGTTTTATACATACCACTTTCGCACGTCCATGGATTTTTGTCCCATAATTTTAACTTACCACATCTTATAATTTCTAAAATTTTCTTACATCATTTCCTTTCTTTTTACTCTTACCTCTTAATTCATTACAGCCAAGTGACACCTACAGGTGTTTTTGCAGTTACATCCTACTGACGCCTCTAGGAGTCAAATATTTCTTGCTCATGTTTGCAGCAATAATTTCAAAACCTTACTACATACAGTGTACTAAAATATTTCATTTTAAAGCTTACAAAATGCCAAACACAACTGTGTTGATACTTGACCACTGTCTAGTGCAGGTAAACAGATATTAATTGTTCATGTAATATTTTTTATTGTCATAACTTTTCTTGTTTTTCTAAATATCTCACCAGCCAAATAGCACAGACAGAACTGCTTAGATTCACATAAAAGCTCTTAGCTGGATGAACAAAATGCTGCTTGACAGTATGTGTGTACCTTGAGTGGTTGCTGAAATATTGTAAGTTTATAAAATATTACAAACTTAATACTTACTGGGTTTGCTGTGACTTGTAAAATCCTGTTTAAGATGTAGAACCTAAAGAACAACACCACTATAAAAGCAGTTTGTGCTGAAGAGTTTGCCATTTACATGTCTTTAGTAACCCCTATGGGTGCAGAGATGTAAATATTTGTTTGAAATGTAAGGATATAATTTGATTCCATCTAAAAGCTTAGGCTCCACCCATTGGAAGTTACAGTGCAAACTTCCAGAGCTCCATTGGAGTGAGTTGAATCACAAAGTCTGCACTTATTATACTATTCATATTTATCATTACATGGTCTAAAATCTGATGGAATAAGCTTTCTCTTTCATATGTCATAATTCTATATACTTGTTCTTTAAGCATTGTAGATTTAAATGGGATCTTCCCCTTTTTGCTAAAGTTGCATCTAATATTTTTACTGTATTTCTATTCCAGAGCATGTCATTTCCCAAATTCCATGTTATCTTTCACCCCCCCATAGTTTCTCTGTTTGTAATCTGTCTTCATTTGTTAACAATCTTGTGTCCTCTAATATAGTTACATCCACATGACGTATTATACCACTCCAAAATTCCTATTCTTTTTACTGTATTCTTAATACTACTCACATTTACAGAAAGCACTATAAAATTTTTATTTTCCCTTTTCCTTTGATTCATGGTTACATAAGTTCATAACTAATTACTGGACTAGCTTTCTTAATAGGCCATTCTAAGCTTAACCAATTTCTTTCCCAAAGGTGAGAATCAAAATGTGCGTGGGTCAAACACCTTAACCATTATACCAAGCCCCAGTTTTTATCTTTATGTATTCTTTTTCATCCATTTTTTTCTTTTCTCCTTATCATGTCCCATTTCCCCACACGTATAACATTTCTTTTGCCACATTTACTTATCAAATGGTGTTCTTTTCCACAAAAAATAAAAAATAAAAAAACATGTTTTGGGTTATTCTCAGTATTTTATAATGCCCCAAGTTCCCTCCACATTCATCATGCTTGGTATATGTATGATTTTTTTTTTTTGCTCTTTCTGTTTTTAACAGAATACTACAATCCTAGCCACCGGTCTATAACCCCCTTTTATCATAAACTTTTGCACTGTTTAGTACTTCTTTACATAAAGCTTTCAAATGCCCTTTCAAAGTCCGTCTTTCCACCGCTGTTCGAAATTGTACATACATTTTTTTGTTTCCCTGTTAAATGCTTTTATCACATAAAGATTCCATGAGTTAGCCTTTCTTTTTTTCATGTTCCCCAAGAAAGATTTTCATTGAAAAAACAATCTGAAGTATAATTTCATAAAATGTCTCTGTTAATAAGAATAAATGATGAAACAACATGTGCTTTTTACACCCAAAGGAGCTATTAACTCGTCTCATACCTGTCAATTTCTTTGTCTTCTTTACTTTGTACCATTACTACATAACTTCTGATGTTGTTGTCAATCTCGCCTTCATTCTTGCTGGATGGGTTCGGAGCCAATCCTCTGCTCTGACTCGGCCAATACTAAAGCTCGAAAGCCAATTCCACCGGCTCGAGGCTCCCCTATGTCCCACAATGCTAGGCGGTAACTAATCAGATCTCGTTTGCCACTATAGCTGACGAGGTGCTTTTCTACCGGCTCAGGCAGGTGAGTTAGAGTTTTTACCATATTAGGTATTTCTTAACCCCCTTTTTTGTTTCATACCATAACCTTTTTAGTTTAATGAAATGTTTAGACAAATCGACCCCTGTTTTTCGGGTCTATATTCCCTTTCTTCCCTTATCTTGTAGGCCTTCGGCCCCTCCCTTCAACTAGTCCTTTAGTGTGACTAAATTAGTTGTTTTTTTCTGTTAAGGGCGTGTGTGTGTGTGTGTGTGTGTGTGTGTGTGTGTGTGTGTGTGTGTGTGTGTGTGTGTGTGTGTTTGTGGCTTGTGTTAGCCTTAATAATTTCTTCAGTAGAGGGTGTGTCTGTAGTGTGTTTGTGTTGTTGTCAGGCACTCCTTTTACTATGTCAAAAGACTCTAAGGTCTCAGGCTTCAAGAAGTGTGACTCGTGCTGTCAGAAAATGTCTCTGACAGACTGTCACACTTCTTGTGTGTATTGCCTGGGACCTTTGCACCTGCAGGACTCTTGTGCTGTTTGTCATGGTTTTAGCCCTAGAGTCCTGCAGGAACGCAAGAATAAATTAATCTTGCGGGGCTTGTTAAAGCCTGAAGGCCCCCCGACTCAGTCTGTGTCGGGGAAGCCTTCCAAAACTTCCAAACAGTTGGCTCCGGTTTCAGAGTCGACTGCTGGAAAGATTAAGTCGGCTTCGACATTGGCTCCGGCCAGAGCTGATGTTTCCAAGCCTCATACTATTACCTCGGCTCCGGCTGGAGCCGAGGCTGATAAAACTCCGTTGGCTCCGATACTCTTATCTGAGCCACAGTCTAGGAAGAGGTCCAGATCCCCCTCTATCGGCTCCGTGCATTCGGCGCCAGGATCCCCTCTTCTTTCTGAATGGAGCCATAAAACTCATTCCTCACGGTCTTCCAGGTTATCTGACCATGATTTGCAAAGGGTAGTGAGTAGACTTCTCAAGTCCGAGGCACTGGCCCAAATGCTGCATAGCCCGACTCACCAGTCAGTGGCTATTTCCGTTCCCCAATACATTCCTCCTCCGACTCCTTTGAGTTCGGAGCCAGGGCCCGTCGGAGCCATGATTGTCGGTGCGTCGGATCCGATACCTTCCCTTTCAGCTCCGTCATCTGCTCCGATCTCCTCCTTGGAGGGATCTCGGCGCCGAGCTTCCCTCGTCGGCTCCGAGGGGGCGAGTGGCATTGGACCCTTGTCCGACCCCGCTCTCCCTCTAGGGGCTTCGGCGCTGGTGAGTTCGGCTCCGACATCGGCTTCGGAGCCGTCCCTGTCTGTGCCGGGGGAGGTCCTTGTCTCTTCAGAGCGGGGGCCTCTGGCCGTGCCTGAGAGGGGTGCCTTCAAGGTCATGCGGAGCGTGCTAGAACCAGGTTCTGCCCCACAGTCGGCTCCTTCAGCCCCCCCATCTACAGTGCCTGCGGTGATTTCTACTCACCCCCTTGTCTTAGACCGCAGAGAGCCAACTCCTCAAGTTTCCCCATTGGGAATTTCCTCCTCTTCCGAGGCCTCTCCTGACCCGGCAGGAGATCCCCCAAGGAAGAGGCAGTGCAAGAGGAAGCACATTGACTCCCCTGAGTCTATCACCTTTAACACTGACTTAGAGGAATCCAAAGGTTCCCCTCGATCCCCCTCTGAGGATGTCTCCTTTGCTGACATCCTTGAGATCCTGAAACAGAGGGGGAACTGGCCAGCCCTTAACCCTTCGGAGGATGAGTCAGTGTGTCTTGAGGCATTTGGCTCTCGCCCTTCTACCTCCTGGGTGTCCCCTCCCTTTGACCCCCTTATGGAAGTGGTGGCAAGGAAGGCTTGGACGGCTCCTGATTCAGTGGAACCCACCCCGAGGAGACCATCTAAATTTATTACTGCCCCTAGAGATAAAGATTTTTATCCAAAGGTGTCCCTGTTGATGCCATGGTGGTGGCTGCGGCCACTAAGAAGGAGTTAGCTGATCCTTCGGTTCCTGTCCATCCTCCTAATAAGGAATCTAGGACCATGGACAGGTACGGCAAGCGGATGTTCTCATCAGCGACCTTTTCAATGCGTTCGCTGAATTACTTATGCCACTTCACTCGTTTCCAGAGAGATTTACTCAAGGATATGGGTGAACTGATAAAGGATCCTACAGCTGAGGGGTTCAAAGACACAATGAACTCCCAGTTGGCAACCCTGAATTCCATCATTAACTCCTCCATGCGGCTGGTCTCATATGCTGCAGATTGGGTGAGTAGAGCCGCAGGCACAGGTGTTGCCTTACGACGTCACGCCTGGATGCGGCTATGCAACTTTGCGGACCCTTTCAAGGCGTCCTTCACCAATTCTCCCTTTGATGGATCATCCTTGTTTGGTCCACAGGTGAAGGATACATTGACCAGGTGCGAGGTTGAAGGTAAGACTCTCTCTACCGTAGGAGTCCATTTTTCTACCCCTTCTAGACCCTATCCCAAAGGTCAGAGGGGAGGAAAGATGTGGTTCCGCAAACAATCCCAGGGAGTCTCATCTGACGCACAAGGCCGATTCCCCTCTAGAGGCAGAGGGGGGAATAATAATAGACGCCGCCCTAGAGGCAGAGGAGGTCTGCAAAACCAGGGTAGCAGAGAAATGTTCTCTGACAAACCCTTTCAGCATCCCTGAGGGTCTGCCCGGCTGTCCACCTTCGGAGGCAGTCGGGGGAAGGTTATCCCTGTACCCAAAAGCCTGGCTTTCCCTTACTCAAGACAAATGGGTACAGTCGATCATATCTGAGGGTTACAAAATTCCCTTTATTCACATCCCATCCCAACCCAAAAGATCCCTTCCAGACGTTCCACCCGGTCTAAGGGAACAAGCAGCATTAGAAATTTCAAAGCTGCGTTCCACCCGGTCTAAGGGAACAAGCAGCATTAGAAATTTCAAAGCTGCTATCAAAAGGAGCTATCCAATCAGTCCCGGCAGACCAGCAAGGATCCGGAATCTACTCCAAATTCTTTTTGGTACCAAAAAAAACAGGGGACTGGAGACCCATACTGGATCTCAGCTACTTAAACAAGTATGTCAGGAAAACAAAATTCCGGATGGTCACGCTACAGTCCATTCTACCCTTCTTGGGTCAGGACAATTGGATGTGCTCGATAGATCTTCAGGATGCGTACTACCACATAAAGATAAACAGACGCTCCAGGAGATATCTCCGCTTCAGGCTGGGAGCCAGTCACTACCAGTTCAGGGCCCTGCCCTTTGGTCTCACTACAGCCCCCCATGTGTTTACCAAATGCATGGCAGTGGTCGCGGCTCACTTGAGACATCAAGGATTCCAGGTGTTTCCATATTTAGACGACTGTCTCCTTACCGCCACCACCAGACATCAGCTTCTTCTATCCAGGGACTTCACCATCCAGTCTTGCCAAGCTCTAGGCATTTAGATAAATTTTGAAAATTCTGCCTTGTCACCTTGTCAATCTATTACCTTTATAGGCGCCACCTTAGACGCACACAATCTTTCAGCCAGACTCAGAGCAGAGTGTGTCAGACATTCGGAACCAAGTTTCCCTTCTCTTACAATGCAACAAAGTCAAAGCCAGACTAGTTTTGAAGGTGTTAGGACTCATGGCAGCAGCTATTCCCCTTCTCTTAGCTCGCTTTCACATGAGGATCCTCCAATGGATGCTGTTTACTCAATGGTCCTTTCAACAGCTCCCGATGTCCCATACCATATTGATAACTCAATCATGCAAGAATCAACTGTCTTGGTGGATCACATCACATCAACTTCTCCGAGGAAGACCCTTCACTCCCCCCCCCCCCCCCAGTCGCCACGTTGACAACAGACGCCTCCCTGATCGGGTGGGGGGGGCATTATCAGGGCAGGACAGTACAAGGCACGTGGCAACCTTTCGAGTGCCACTTGCACATAAACGTCTTAGAGATGAGAGCAGTGCATTTAGCGTTGCAAGCCCTTCACGACTCTCTTCCCACTGGGACTATTGCAATTCAAACGGACAACATGTCCGTAGTGTGGTACATCAACAAACAAGGCGGAAGCAGATCATACCCTTTATGTCGAGAGGCACTCCGACTTTGGCAATGGGAGATCTCTTCTCAGCGTTTTCTGATAGCAACGCATATTCCCGGGAAATCCAACGTTATTGCAGACAAATTGGGCAGGGCATTTCTCATGCCCCACGAGTGGTCTCTAAAGAAATCAGTTCTAGAAGAAGTATTCCTAAGATGGGGCCAGCCTTGCTGCGATCTTTTTGCTACTCCCCAAAACAGCAAGTGTCACGACTTCTTCACTCTCTTCCCGTTATCAGGCCATCCCACCAGAGACGCTCTAGTCCATGATTGGCCCCGGGGACTTTTATATGCCTTTTCCCCCTTTCCACTGATATCTCAACTAATTCAGAAAGCCATCGCCTTGAGAGTGACAATGATCCTCATTGCCCCTTACTGGCTTCAACAGATATGGTTCCCCTTTCTTCATCGTTACCTTTTGGAGCAGCCTTGGCATCTGGACCCAGTACCAGATCTGATAACCCACCAGTCGGGTCAGCTGCACCAATCTCTGCCCTCTCTAAACCTCACAGCGTGGTTTCTCCGATTCCAACCTTAGCCAGGCTTCCCTCAATATCTCGCTCGGTCCGAGATATCTTGATAGCCTCTCATAAATCTTCTACCTGGAAGATTTATAGTAGCAAATGGAAACGCTTCTCTGTTTGGGCAACATCAAAAAACATAGATCCCTTTACTGCACCTATCCAATCTATTCTAGACTTTCTAGCAGAACTCTTTCATTTAGGATCATCTGCATCTACCATTAGAGTTCAATTGGCTGCCATATCTAATTTTCATGTTGGTGTTTCAGAGTCTAGCATCATGGCTCACAAACTCTGTAAAGCCTTTTTAAGGGGCGTATTTCTTCTCAAACCTCCAATCAAAGATCCCCCACCTCAATGGGATTTGAACTTGGTTCTGGCATCTTTAATCCTTCCCCCCTTCGAACCAGCGGCTTCATGTTCTCTGAAGTTGCTTTCTTGGAAGACACTTTTTCTGGTAGCTATAACTTCAGCGAGAAGGGTATCTGAACTCCATGCTCTGTGCAGTTGTCCTCCTTACTTAGTGTTTCACAAAGATAGGGTATCCCTCCGCACTAATCCATCCTTTTTGCCTAAAGTTTCCTCTCAAATAAACCTAAACCAAATTATTGATCTCCCGCCTTTTTCCCTAACTATTCAAACAGGTCGGAACAAAAGCTACATTTTTTGGATGTTCATCGCCAACTTAGATATTACTTAGACAGGACTAAACAATTCAGGAAATCTAATCAATTGTTTCTGTCATATGCGGAAGGGAAATTGGGCCTTCCAGTTACTAAAGTATCCCTCTCTAGATGGCTCACCTCTACAATTACCTTCATCTATGAGATCAGACATCAAAAACTACCCGCAAGACCTAGAGCTCATTCAACTAGGGCATTGGCTACATCCGTAGCTTTTCAGGATAGGCTGCCAATAGATTCCATTTGTGCAGCAGCCACCTGGGCTTCTCCTCATACATTCATTTCACATTACAAATTGGACATGGTATCCAGAAGCCGTGCCAATTTTGGTTCCACTGTTCTCAAGAGTCTGTTCCGATAGGCCACCCGGGATAAGGTGCTAGGGACGCGGTCCCATCCAGCAAGAATGAAGGCGAGATTGACAACTTAACATTAAGAAGTTATGTACCTACCATAACGTTCCATGTTGGTTTCTTCTTCTTGCCTTCTTTCTTGCGTCCCACCCTCCTTCCCCCAAGCCTGGACAGGCCGACAGGAATTCAGTTTGTGTTCTTCCTCTGGAAGTCGTCATTCCCACACGTTCTTCCACCTCTTTTATCCTTTCTGAGGTCTGCGATACTTTTTGCGCAGATTGTTTTGAGGTGAGTTTCCCTACTCCATTCTATGGAGACTAGGGTTGCTTGGTATAGCTATCAAACGAGATCTGAGTAGTTACCGCCTAGCATTGTGGGATATAGGGGAGCCTCGAGCCGGTGGAATTAGCTATCGAGCTTTAGTATTGGCCGAGTCAGAGCCGAGGATTGGCTCCGAACCCATCCAGCAAGAAAGAAGGCGAGAAGAAGACAACTAACATGGAACGTTATGGTAGGTACATAACTTCTTATTTTTCATTATCTTCTGCCTTCTTTTATCTTCTCTGCATATGTTTTCTTTTCATCTCACCACCATTCTTCAGGATTATCTCTGCTTCCTCTGTATTTAATCCATACTGTTCCGCCAGGAAATACTCCTTCATTTTCTGCCTCAATCTGTGTCACCATTTCTTTTAAGTAAATCATCCCGCAACCCTCCCAACTGGTGGGTTGTACTTGTACATCAATCATTTGCTGACTTATTTCAAAGAAACATGTTTGATGGAGATATTTCCTCAGAATCCTGCACACATTCTCTGGTCTCAATATTTGCTTTCTCCTTCATTTCTTTTACAACTCCATAGTCTCCTTTTCTCTCCATCTGCCTTCCTGTTTCTCTGGGGCACCTCTGCGCCTGGAACGGAAAAAGGAAGTGCTTCTCCAAAATAGGTCCCACTTGCAACATTGATGAGTAGGGGAAGTTCCCAGTTGCTGTGGCCAAATTTCTCCCAGTTAGTATAAGCACCACCTCATGTCCCCCCCCCCCCCTTAAGAGGCCACTAGCCTAGTGGGACTAACCTGGTCAGCAAAGGATGAATAAATAAAATTAGGTTAGATTGGGTTGTTTCCCACAATGAAGACTATTTTTTTTAATGTGGAATCAGAAACCTTAGTGAGTGTATTGCATCCATGCAGAATAAGTCAAACCAGAAATGTATGATTACCGCATAGACAACACTGGGATAGATATTTCTTCTCTTGACTGAATGAGACAGTAAAGTGGTTAATCACATGCAGCTGCACAGATGAGATCTCTGTATGCAGAAACAATCATATGGAATGCAACAGTTTATGAGGTGGGGGGGGTAGTCCATTGGCCAGTGAGGTTCCCCCGTACCCCGAAGTGTGGTGACTTTAGAGTTGTACCTTTGCAATGGAGGGTCTGTGTGAGGGTATGCCCCACAAAAAAAAAAAAAAAAAAAAAAACACTCAAGTTATTGTGCAATTGCTTTTCTTTTTTTTTGTGCATGGGACTTGCCCGACATGTTCAAAAGCAGCATTATGCACAAGCCCTAAACCTTAAACATTTGTTTTTAAGCTTATACTTTAACCATTAGTAAAAGTTCAGAACAAATAGAAAAAAAATACTTTGCAAAATACAGATCATGTGTACACTTGGAAGATGCATTTTAAGTTTTATTATTATTTTGCATTTTTAATCTTTGCATCCTGTACTGTAGTCTCACAGTGGGTTGATGTTCTTCATTCCACATTGCTGCAGTCCTAACTATTGGGTAGTCCGCTGTCCAGTCGGCCCGAATACCAAAGTATATGGCTGACGTCGGTCAGGGCGCATTAGACTGATGTCAGTTCTTCAGGGTACTAATGCGCATGACCGACGTCATATCCTCAGTCTTTTTTGCCGCATGGTCCGATGCAGAAGCAATTTTGCGAGTGCAGGTTGGCGTTCTGAAAGTTTCTGAAGCCAGAGTTTCAGACCGAATCAAAGTTGGCTAAGTACCCCGTTGGGGAATATTTTGGTTTTTTCTTGCCTCAGTATTTAACCGGATGTCAGAAAAAGTGAATAACTGTATTTCTTGTGGGAAACAGATACCTCATAGGGATTACCATACTTTGTGTATACCTTGTTTAGGGCCTGAGCACGACGTTGTTGGATGCCGCTCTTGTGCTAGATTTAACAAACGCACTATTAAGAGAAGGTTAGACTGTGCCAGGTTAGTGTTTGGGAAGCGTTGTAATTATACAATGCCGTCGGATGCTCCGACGCCGGCTTCGGCTAAAAAACGCAAGGATAAAACAGCAAAGCCTAGAGTGGAGGAACCGACAGTCCCAGATGTCGGTTCTTTAGAGGGCTCAGTGGAGCCGGAGGTTTTGCCAGGTGTTTCTTTGGAGTCTCAGGGAGAGACTTTACTGTTACAGGATGTATCCTCTCAGGAAGTAGGCCAGGCTGAGGGGGCTTCTCAGGTGGCTGTTCTTCCCTCTCTTCCTAAGGTGGTCAGAGCCTCCCCTTCTGTTTCCAAGGCTTCTTTGAGGGGCAGGCCGAGTTTTGCTTCAGTGGGGGTTTCTCCTAGTACTTCAGGGTCTTTGCCTAAGAAACATATGCTTAAAATGGCAGAGGATTTGATTACTATGATAAGGGGTTCTATGCCCCCTCCTGATAAGAGGCCTAGGGTGGAATCTGAGTTTGAGAGTTTTGAGCAATGCTCGGAGGCTTCTGAGTCTTCGGCTGAAGACTTGCAGGAGGAGTACCCTCCTTATTCTGATTCTGATGTGGATGATTCTACTCCTTCAGCTTCCCCTCCTGAGGATTTTTCATTTTCAGAGACTCTGCATTCCATGAGGGAGCATTTTAAATGGGAAGGTCAAGATTTCTCTGATTCCAGGAAAAGGCTTAGGGAATTCTTGTTTTTACCCCAGCACAGGCCTTTAGCTATACCTCCTGTTTTGAATGTGGTGGAAGATGTTTTTGCAGAGGCTTCCCTGAATCCTGATTCTTTGCCTCCTGCCCCAGTTAAACCGGATAGGTATTATAGGGTGCCTGAAGCTCATAAGTATCTTTTTAAGAGTCCTAGGGCAGACCCGAAAACTGTCTCTCAGGGGCCTAAAGGTGTGAAGGCCTCAGTTGTTAAAAATCCTGTCCCTCCTGATAAAGAGGCAAGGGCTTTGGATAGATGGGGAAAGAAAGTGTATACTTCTTCCACTTTAGCCATGAGGGCGTTGAATTGTCAGTTTCACATGTTAAAATATCAGAATTATCTTCTTTCACAGTTGAAATCTAAGGTGGATGCTCTGGCGGAAGGTATTGAGTGTAAAGAGTTGCAGGATTTAGTTCATGTGTCTGAACAAGTGGGTAAACATTCCTTGCAATGTGGTTTTGATGCTGTGCAGGCCTCCTCCAGGGTGGCTGCCACTGGTTCTGTTCTTCGTAGGCACGCCTGGTTGGGAGATCAGAACTTAGCTGAGCATGTTAAGACAAGGATTTTGGATGCTCCTTTACAGTCTGATGTGTTGTTTGGTTCGCCTGTGGAAGCAGTTTTAAAGAAGATGGAGGACAAGGCTAAGTCTATGCAAACTGTTAAGGATTTTTTGCAGGTGCAGCCTCCGAAGTTTAGTAGAAATTGGCCTTCTAAGGGATGGACTTATCCTGCTTATGATTCCCAGTCTAGGGGTAGGTCTAGACGTGGTAGGGGCAGAGCTCAAGGTGCTTTTAGGCCTAGGACAGGGAGTTCACCTGCTCAGACTTCTGGTGAGGGCAGGGGTCAGTCCTTTCGTAAGCAGACCCAATGACCTGCCTTTTCAGCTGCCAGTACCTTCTCGCCTGGCGGCGCCTCTAGGAGGAAGACTGTCTCTTTTCAAAGAAAATTGGGATTTAATTACCCAAGACAAATGGGTTCTGGATATCATTCACCACGGTTACAGGTTTTATTTCCATACCTTGCCTCCTTTCAAAGGCATGCCAGACATTCCTCCTCTACAAAGACAAGAGGCTCACAAGCAAATTTCTCAGTTACTCCAAATAGGGGCCATTCAGCCGGTTCCTGTGCCAGAAAGGGGCCTAGGATTTTATTCTCGCCTGTTCCTAGTACCGAAGAAGGGGAACACGTGGAGACCAATTTTGGATTTATCTATCCTCAACACTTATCTGGACATTCCCAAGTTCAAAATGTTGACGTTACAACAGCTTTTACCTCTGCTGGGCAAGGATCACTGGATGGTAACTTTAGATCTCAAGGAAGCTTACCTTCATGTGCCTATAAGACTAAGTTGCAGAAAGTATCTGCGTTCTCGAGCTGGAAATTCTCATTATCAGTTCTCTGCATTGCCCTTTGGCTTATCTACTGCGCCCAGAGTATTCACAAAGGTTCTGGCTCCAGTGATAGCTTACTTCAGGCTAAAAGGAATTCAAATCTATCCTTACTTGGACGATTGCCTGATTCTGGCTCAAGAAAAGGAAGACCTTCTACAGCATTTGGAATATGTCATAGCAGTGCTAAGATGCCTAGGGTATTCTGTGAACGAAATAAAGTCCAGTCTAGTACCCTCTCAAGACATGTGCTTTCTGGGTGTGAGACTGAATACAGCAGCCCAGATGGCCTTTTAACCCCGGACAAACAAAAGAATCTTTCCAGTTACTTCCATCAACTATCTCTTCAGTCCGGGCTGACTGCAAGGACAGTCCTTCAAGCCTTAGGGTTCATGGCATCTTGTATTCTGGTGCTTCCCAATGCCAAACTGCATATGAGGAAGCTACAATGGTATCTCAAAATGTATGGACACAGCACTGCCAGGATTTGGACACTGTCATTCAAATAATACCTTGCATTCAAAAGGAATTTTTGTGGTGGGCTCAGGAATGTCACCTAAACAAGGGACTCTCTGTGACCCGCCAGAGGCGAGTCAAATTCTAACGACAGATGCCTCAGACATTGCTTGGGAGCTCATCTAAATGGAAAGTGGATACAAGACAAGTGGCCTGCCAGACTACAGCATCTACATATCAACATGAAGGAGATGTTAGCAGTCCAGTTTGCATTAATGGCTTTCAAGGAGTTACTTCTTCCAGGGCAGGTGTTGATTCTAACAGACAACACAACTGTCATGTGGTACATCAACAAACAAGGGGAACACATTCTTACCCATTGTGCAGGCAAGCAATGATTTTATGGGAGACTGCGCTAAGCTTGCAACTAACTCTTCAGGCAAGGTTTCTGCCGGAGCACAGAACTCCTTAGCAGATGTGTTAAGCAGACAAATCATGGATCCCCACGAGTGGAAACTGGATCTTCATGTATTTCAAAAGTTGACAGTGTCCTGGGGAACTCCAGACATAGATCTGTTCGCTTCTCCACTAAACCACCAGCTGCCAAAGTTTTGCACAAAGAGGTTTCATCACACAGCTTGGAAAGTGGATGCTCTTTCTTTCAGTTGGAAAAATCTTCATGTGTATGCTTTCCACCTCTGCCTCTTCTTCCAAAGGTGCTTCTAAAGGTCAGACAAGACAAGCCAAGGATGATTTTAATAGCTCCAGATTGGCCTCGGCAGCACTGGTACCCATTACTGAGGAGTCTGGTAAAGAAGCCTCCATGGCCTTTACCCTTGATTCCACATCTGTTGTCTCAGAAGGACGGTCGCCTGCTCAATGTCAAGCTTCACTCTCTTCATCTAACAGCCTGGCATATTCTGTTTTGAAAGACAGCAGGTCTCAACTTCCTCAACAAGTTTTAAATGTGATTATGGAAGCCAGAAGACCTAGTACAAGGAAAGTGTACGCAGAAAAATGGAAGAGATTTTTATTTTGGACTGCAGCAAAGAATTTGGAGATTTCGAGCCTAATTTGAGTGTGGCTCTTCAATATCTTACTGAGTTATTGGACAAAGGTTTGTCTTTCTCTTCCATTAAGATTCATGCTGCAGCAATTTCAGCTCACTATGATTGTGACCCACCATTGTTTTCACATCCTTTGTTCAAGCAATTTCTTAGAGGGGCAAAGAATATAAGACCCCAATAGAGCTTCTACTCCTGCTTGGGATCTCAATTTTGTGTTGGAGAAACTTACTCTACAACCTTTTGAGCCTGCAGCTACTGCTGAACTGAAATACTTGTCATGGAAGACTGCTTTTTGTTGGCCATTACTTCTGCAAGAAGGGTTTCTGAGTTACAGGCCCTTATGGCGGTTGAGCCTTTTTTGATTTTTCATAAGGATAGGGTATCATTATGTACTAATCCTTCCTTTATGCCTAAAGTGGTTTCTAGTGTGGCTTTAAACCAAACTATTCATTTGCCTACGTTTTATGCAGATCCCCAAAATAAAGGGGAAAAGATTTTGCACACTTTAGATGTACACAGGCAGTTGCGTTATTATTTGAGCAGGACTAAGGATTTTAGGCAGTCTCAGCAGTTGTTTGTTTCTTTTGCTTTGAGTTCTCAGGGCAAGCCTGTGTCAAAACAAACTATTTCTAGGTGGATTGGGTTTTGCATTGCATTTTGTTATTCCCATCATGGCAAGGAGATTCCAGCTGGGATTAGGCCTCATTCCACTAGGGCTACTGCCACTTCAACAGCTTTTTAAGGGGTGGCAACTAAGGATATTTTGGAGGCAGCTACTTGGAGTTCAGTGCATACTTTCTCTAAGCATTACCACCTTCCTCTCTACTCTAAGTCTAGGGCTGGTTTTGCCACAGCTATTTTGCAAGGCATGTTATCAGCTCCTGCTTCCTTATGATTTGCCAGCCTCCCTTACCTCTGCTTTGGGATTCTACCCAATAGTTAGGACTGCAGCAATGTGGAATGAAGAACATAGTACAGTTTTGTACCTACCATAAATGTAGATGTTCGAGGATCCACATTGCTGCAGTCCAATTTACCCTCCCTCCTTCTCCTCTGTGTTTAGGGGTGGTTGTGTAGGTGAGGTTATATTCTGCTAATTTTGTATATTTTGTATATATATATATTTTGGTGCAGATATGTTGGGAGTTTTTGGTTTTTGGCCTTATCTTTTCAGGGTCTTCTGACATCTGGGGCAAGAAAAGACTGAGGATATGACGTCGGTCATGCGCATTAGTACCCTGACGAACTGACGTCAGTCTAATGCGCCCTGACCGACGCCAGCCATATACTTTGGTATTCGGGCCGACTGGACAGCGGACTACCCAATAGTTAGGACTGCAGCAATGTGGATCCTCGAACATCTACATTTATGGTAGGTACAAAACTGTACTTTTTTTGTTTTGTCTCATTCTCTTTGCTCATGCTTAAGTATGCTTGCGCGCGCGCGTGTGTGTGTGTGTGTGTGTGTGTGTGTGTGTGTGTGTGTGTGTGTGTGTGTGTGTGTGTGTGTGTGTGTGTGTGTGTGTGTGTGTGTACAGTGTTAGGCAAGAAAAGTCAACTGGTGGGTTTTCTTAGTTTACTGCATGATCATTACTGAGTGTAACAGTAATAGTTTGAAGTGAAACCCTACCTTTTTAGAAGTTGCCATTTTATTCTCTCGCTTTAGTAAATTTGCTGCTAACTGACTTGATGGCATTGGAGCATAGTATCTGTATGCTATACTGATGACCTAGATTTTTGTAGTGGTCTAAATGCTGGCTGCTAGGGAAAGGGATGAGTGGACCTGAACCAGCTTTTTGTTATCTTCTGAAGTGGGGAGGTAAAATCTTTTGCTGCTGTGAGTCTGGATTTTGGGGATATTTGTTAAAGTAGGGGAAGCTTAATAACTAGGAGTAGTGAAGTTGCTTGGTTCCCACACCAAACTTTGTTTATAAAGAACATCAAGATAGGACTGGCTCACTAAGGATGAGGTGAGGTATATAGGTGATGTTACTGGTGAAACAGCAAAGGTTTAATAGTGTTTACATCATAGCAGTGCCGAAAGGTTGTGGAGAACATGCTTTTATATTAGTGGAAGAAACCACTTTTTGAAAAGGGGATAGGCTAGGTGAAATACTACCATTACTGTGGTCCTGTACACCTTTTGAACCCATTCTCTTCCCAAAATAGCTACTATTTTAGTAGTAAATGGTGACCAACGGAGAGAGCGCGTGCGCGCGCACACACACACACACACACACACACACACACACACACACACACACACACACACACACACACACACACACACACACACACACTACCTAAAATGTTTGAAGTGCACTGCTGTGAACAAGGTATTTTATCTGTTTAGGAAGTGATAATAGAGAACACTGCAGCGGATCATGCCACTTCCCTATCTTGAGAAACTGTCAGAATGGTACATTGGCATCTGCCGAAGTACGCTACCACCGTAACACTGAGAACTATTCAGAAAAAATAACTCTGGCAACGTCCAGTGCTCTCCATTATCACCTTAGAGAGTACCAGGCTAGCAACAGCTGGCAGAAATGAGATGCCAGAATGCTTCTGCTACATACAGTTAAGCAAATGTGTAAACTTGTATGTATGTGTATATATTAATTTATGGCCTTTATTGACTTTGAGTGACTATTAACCTGAGTTAACTTCTATGTTTTGCATTTTTGCTAAAACGTCTGTACCACTTCATTCTTTGTGCATAATTGTCTTAATTGTTTAATATATTTGCCCTTGCCAGTGAACCAAGTCATGACTGAAAAGGGTCTTCAGACTGGTTCAATTACTTGCTTAAATTTAATGAAATAATAAAGCGGTGGCACATTTTGGCATTTAGAAGACTGGTTGGTACCTTGCCTTGCTGAGTAAGTAGAGCTTCTGAAAGTGATATTGAAAAGTAAGCTATCCCAAGTTTCTGAAATCCTTGATTTAACTGTACATCTGCATGTTTTGCATTTGTTAGTTTTGTAAGATATTCTCATTTGTCACACCAGCAGTTGTGGTTTAAGTCTTCCCTTCTAAAGATGGCACCCTGCAATGGTTTACAATTATTTGTGGTATGTGTAAGATGGTTTGCTGTTGTGTTAGGAGCACCATCATTGAAGAATTCTAGTTCTTCCTATTAGATGAATACTGTGTGTGCAACACCACTTAGCACTTGTTCACTACGGAGAGCAGTACTGACTGCTACTGTCTGTGCAATCTGCTGTGTCTTCCCAGAATATTGTATGCTCCAGTCAATGTTCCAGTCTTTCCCCTAGCAGAGGAGAATTGCTAGTAGATATTACGTTCTTCTACATCTGGCTTACACTCCAACAACCAAAGTGTGCGCTTGACCTGGTTTGCTATCACTACAAACTGTTGTACTGGCAAGCTGACTTGTTTCTCTTTTATTAAATGAGGCTGTTGTAGAGAACAAAAATATCAGACACTCAGTTTCAAAGTCTCACTTTATTTCTAACGGATTAAAAAGAAAGTAACCACGTATACCTTTAGACAGTAGCTTAGTGATATAGAGGGATAAAACCTTGACTACAACCCAGCTGACCCAGGTTTGATTATCGTCCCAGTCACTGGAGGAGCTTGCTGGGGAGAGAAAGGAATATAATGAGAAGTCTGCTCACCCCTTTGGAAGAAGAGTTGAGGGGGTTGCATGCCTGGGGTGTGCATGCTGTGTAGAATCCCTAGTGGAGGTAGGAGGTCACCAGAGGTGCTTTACTTTCAAGGACAACAGGGCTGTTGAATGAATGCCTCTTGCAAAAACAGGAGAGACACCCCTCATTCATAACTCTTGCATGCCAAGTAGCAGGCACGTGCTAGAGAAATGGTAGTGCCATAACAAAAGCTCCAGTTTCCTCCGAGGGGTGATGGGCACTGTTTCTTCCCCTTGTCTCTTGCCCCAGAAGGAAGTAATGGTCCATAGGACTGTTGCGTATGGGGGAATAAGCAGGCTTACTGAGCAGGTGGGAGGAGGCTCAGTGTTGCAGTTATCAGGAGCACAGATGCATTTATTATTCCATTTGGCATTCTTTATGAGTAAAACCATTGTTACTTAATACTTTGATTCTGTGCACTTTGTACAATTTTCTATTACTGTTAGTCATATACTGCTGCAACTTAGATTTTCCTTGTCTCTTGTTGAGATATTGAGCCAGCAAATACATGGTTTATGTATGTATGTATTTATTTTACATTCATGAGATCATTATAAAGTTCCATATATTAAGTCACATTTCAAAAAGCAGAAACAGACCTGTACAGGATGTACTTTCACTTACTTATTTTAAGCAGAGAACTCTGTACTATCTTATGGTATTACCAACGTGTTACTTGTTTGAAACAAAACTGACATGCAGTTTGCAGGAATTTGCAGGCTTGTCTGCAAGTTTACTTTTTGCCTTATTTGTTTTGGTGTGGATAACTACCTGTTTGGTTACTCATGAAACGTGAATTGCAGTTAAGAGAGATGGGCAAGGTAATATTTCTGGCAGATGCACATAGTGTACTGTTCTAACAGGAAAAGCGGTATGTTGGAAAGGTAGAACCTTAAAAAAAACAAAAACTTCTCTGACTGCAATAAAGATGAGATAAGCAGCCATGGTTCTAGACTATAAAAGAGCCATCATTAAACAAATGTGAGGATACCTCTTCAAATGCTAGCCAATTTAAACAGTAACTAAGAACATGGATATGACTGACAAATACTGTGCTAAGGTGGGAACCATTTGACTGACAGGGTTTTAGGGATAGGGTACAACTGGCAGAAGTAAAGAGGCATTGATACCATTATTTAATAATAATATAATATGAAGCACATTTGTAAGTTTTTTTTAATCTTTGTTCCAGTTGTAGAAATCACACTTGTCGAAGGATAACAGCAGACTGGAGACTGTTCAGAAGAGGGCAGCACTGATGACTTCTGACTCTCTCTGTGTCATATAAGGGGAAATGGTGGATATTTAATATGAAAGAATGCGGAGTAGTAGTGATATGACAGAAGGCTGCACAGATTTCAGAAGCATAAATAGGGAATATTGAAAGTAGCTGCTGTCAAAAAATTTGTAAAGGTGCAGTAGCATTTGATGTGAAACTTAAGAAAGGGCAGTGAGACTATGAATGTGAGGAAGTGCCCCTTAACTACAGGTGTGATGGAGTTTGGAATAGACTTACAGTAGAAACATGAGGACATGTTATTCAGTATGCCATAGGTGAGAAAAATTTGTAATGCAGTTAAGGTCAAAAGTTAGTTGGAAGTTACTGAACTTGCTCCATTTAAGGATATAAGAAGAGTGGGTAGGAATGGCAGCCCTACATTACACATTGTTTATGTTCCAGAAATGCATGTAGAGCCACTACTTGACCCTGTCCATGCATTATTATAGCCCTCACAATGTTACAGCATTAGCATAGTTTGACAGCCGTTGCCATTCTAACACTCTGACAAATGTTAGTTAATTCCATTTTAATGGGGGGCTACTGCCCCCTTCAGGTCCCCAAGCTTGGGTTGTCAGTGCCTTAATCCCGACCCCCACAATTCTTAAAAGATTGTTTGGGTAAGAGGTACAGCAGATATAAACAAAAGAAAAATGTCTGTCTGTTGCTTTTCCTGTTAAATTAAAATAGCCACCTGTTCCCCTGTGGAGCCAGGAGTAAGTGTAGCTCCAGCAGCATTGCAGGACAGTACAGGAACTGGTGATTACAGAGAGCAGTAGATGTTGTGTAATGACATTAATGTCCTTCAAGGATGCATCTGCAGTCCTTACATATGGGTTGTCCTGCCTCAGGCAGCCCTTCGGTCGGCCGGATTCCAAAGTCTGGGTCCGGCATCGGCTGATGTCGCCCTCTCCCCGACGTCAGAGCGCCTGGGGAATAAAAGCATCAGCCGACGCCATCTTCCTCAGTCTTTCTTGCCGTGTGGTGCCCAAAGCAGAAGCAGTTCGCAAGTGCCGGTCGGCCAGCTCCTGTAACTTCAGCTACCGAAGACTTCAAAAGCTAAGTACCCCGTTGGGGACTCTTTCTTGCCTCAGCCGATGTCAGTTCAAACGCTTAAAATTAATAATTGCTTAACTTGTGGGAAACAAATACCTCATAAGTATTTCCATTCTTACTGCCTCCCCTGCCTAGGCCCAGACCACGACGTCTCTGCCTGTACAGCCTGTGCCTCCTTCAACCGACGCACTCTTAGGCGTCGGGCGGAGTTTGCAGAGGAATTTTTGGGGGCTAGTTACTGTTACAATATGCCGTCGGAGACTCCGACTTCTCATTTAACCAAAAAATGGAAGGACAAGGACCGACACACGTGGACCATGGTTTCGGCTGAAACCACGCCTAGGCCTACCGCGAGTGTCTCGGTCTCGGCTGAAACAGAGTCCTTTATACTTCCAACCGTCGATACCGCACAACCGACAACCTCGGCTCCAGAGGCCTCTTCTGAGTCGGTTATAGAATTTCCCTCAGAAACCGGTGTTCCGGAAACATCCGACACCATTTCCCTAGACAAAACTACTCCAGCACGTGGAGCAGCCAGGCCTCCTGCATCCATGTCCATAAAGGCATTCACTAGGGCTAAAGCTGCTAAACAGCCAAAATCCTCTGCCTCCCAAGGCTATTCCTCAGGGATCCACTACAGGTTCACAGATTTTAAGTTTAGCTGAGGACCTCATTTCCTTGATTAGGGGCTCTCAGCCACATCCGGACAGGGGCTCTCAACCTCCTCCAGACAAAAGGCCCAGGGCTGATCCTACTGATCCCCAGTCCTCTGATGAGGCCTCAGCTGACTCTGCTCTTTCGAACTACCAGGAGGAGGCCTTTACGGCCTACGAGGATTCTGATGCAGAGGAATCTATCCCCTCTGCCTCCCCTCCTGAAGAGCTGTCCTTTGGGGAGACCCTTCACTCCATGAGAGAGCATTTCAAATGGCAGGGCCAGGAATTCTCTGATTCCAGGAAGAGATTAAGGACTTTTTTGCATTTACCTCAGCATAGACCTTTGGCTATTCCTCCTGTTTTGAATGTAATTGATGATGTGTACTCTGAGTCTAGCATTACCCCTGGTGCCCTTCCTCCAGCTCCTGTCAAACCCGATAGGTACTACAGGGTCCCGGACTCGCATCATTTCCTTTACAAGGCCCACTCTGCTGACCCTGAAACTATTTCCCAGGGCCCTAAAGGGGTTGCATCTGCCACTACTAAAAATCCACTCCCCTCTGAAAGGGAGTCCAGGGCTTTAGAGAGATGGGGTAAAAAAGTGTATACTTCTTCCACTCTTTCTATGAGGGCATTAAATTGTCAATTCCATATGATACAGTACCAAGAGTATTTGTTAGATGAATTGCATAAAAAACTGTCTTCACCTGAACTCCTAGATCGCAAGTCACTTCAGGATCTGGTCCATAACTCCCAACAGGTTAGCAACCATTTCCTGCAGTGTGGTTATGATGCATTGGAAGCTTCATGTAGGTCAGCAATGACAGGTGCAGTCATACGTAGGCATGCTTGGCTGAAGGAACAAACTCTGCCAGATCATGTTAAAGCAAAACTTCTGGATGCGCCACTGGAAAAGCAAAAGTTATTTGGCTCCACTGCTCAGGAGGTCTTAAAGAAATTTGAGGAAAAGGCTAAATCTGTGCAAACAGTCAAAGATTTTCTCCAGGTCCAACCACCAAGATTCAGCAGAAATTGGCCCTCTAAGAATTGGTCATTTCCAGACGCAGAGAGATTTCAAAGAGGCAAGAACAGGCGTGCCAGAGGTAGAGGGCAAGCTAGAGGCTCCTACAGAGGACGTCAATAGCAGCCTCCTAACCAGAGAGGTAGTGCAGGACCTACAACTGCTGCACAAGGACAGACTCAATGACTTTACCTTGACCCCGCCAACCAGGGCTCAATTGGAAGCACCTTTGGGCGGAAAGCTATCTTTATTCTCAAAAAAATTGGCACAGTATTACAAGGGACAAATGGACACTGCAAATAATAGACAAAGGATACAGGTTCCATTTTCATACATTACCAAAAAGAAAAGGCATGCCAAGCCTGCCACCAAATCAAAGGGCAGAGGCTTTAAAACAAATTTCCAACCTATTGCAAATGAAAGCCATAGAAAAGGTTCCTCTCACAGAACAAGGCCAAGGATTTTATTCCAGACTATTCCTTGTCCCAAGAAAAGAAAAACAATGGAGGCCTATTCTCGACTTGTCCGCACTGAATACTTATCTCATTGTGCCAAAATTCAAAATGCTGACCCTACAGCAACTCCTTCCCATGCTGGGCAAGGGGACTTGGCTGGTAACTCTAGACCTCAAGGAGGCATACCTGCATGTCCCTATCAGACAAAGTTGCAGAAGACACCTCAGATTTCTTGCAGGTTCAGAGCATTATCAATTCTCAGCATTGCCCTTTGGCTTATCTACTGTGCCCAGAGTATTCACGAAATGCCTGGCATCAGTAATTGCACACTGCAGACTTCAGGGGATTCAAATATACCCATATCTGGACGACTGCCTTATACAAGCGGACAGCCAACAAACTTTGGTAAAACACTTGAATTATGCCATCCGCCTACTTCAGGCTTTGGGATATACAGTCAACATTCACAAATCAAGACTTGTTCCATCCTAAAGGATAATTTTTCGGGGTGCGAAACTAGATACAACCACCCAAATGGTTTTTCTCACGGAAGAAAAACAAAGACAACTACCGGATTATTTCGAAAATCTGACAAAACAAACTCAGCTTACTGCAAGGAAAATCCTGCAGGCCCTGGGTTACATGGCATCTTGCATTCTTCTGATTCCACAAGCAAGGCTGCATATGAGGAAACTACAATGGTCCTAATGAGTTTATGGTCTCAGCACAGTCACAGCCTAGAAGCTTTGATACCACTCATTCCATGCCTTCAAAAGGAATTTCTGTGGTGGGCTCAAGCAAGCCAGTCAAACAGGGGCCTGCCCTTCAGCAAACCAATAATCAGCCAAACCATTACAACGGACGCTTCAGACCTTGGATGGGGAGCATACATGGAGGGCAGATGCATTCAAGGACTATGGTCACAGAAAGAATTGAGCATGCACATAAACCAAAAGGAAATGCTGGCAGCGATACATGCAATCGAGGCCTTCAAACATTTTCTGCATCAAGGACACCTGCTAATAAGGACAGACAATACCACAGTTATGTGGTACATAAACAAGCAAGGAGGTACCCATTCCTACCCTCTTTGCAGGCTGGCAATGAATCTTTGGGAACTTTCCCTAAAAATCAATATAGAGCTGCAATCCCAGTTTGTGCCAGGAAAAGACAATATACTGGCGGACAGTCTAAGCAGAAATATCATGGATCCACACGAATGGATGCTGCACCCAGACATCTTCCTTCAGATAACACAATCATGGGGGAGGCCGGACATAGATCTTTTTGCCTCCCACCACAACCATCAGCTGAAGAAATTCTGCACAAGGACATACCACCCACAGGCATGGAAAGTGGACGCCCTCTCTTTCAGCTGGTATACTCTAACAGTGTATGCATTCCCACCTCTTCCATTAATGACCAAGGTCTTACTGAAGATCAGGACAGAGCAGCCAAGAGTGATTCTGATAGCTCCGGACTGGCCCAGACAGCACTGGTACCCACTGTTAAGGAGCATGTCACGCACGAAACCGTGGCCTCTACCACAATGGCCACTTCTGACACAGCACAATTACAAAACTCTGCACTCCAGCCTGAAAACCTTGCAGCTGACAGCCTGGAGAATACCTTGACTCCTCACCAGGATAAGCTATCTAAGACAGTGAAGGACATCATCATGGAAGCTCGTCGGCCTTCCACAAGAAAGGCATATTCAGCAAAATGGAAAAGATTTCGCACTTGGAACACCACAAAGGGCCTAGATGCGACAGTGATGAACATGGCACACATCCTGGAATACTTGGCAGAAATGCTCCACAATGGCCTTTCTTACTCTTCCATAAAAATTCATGCTTCAGCATTTTCAGCAGCATACAATACTGATCCACCTGTCTTCTCTCATCCACTCCTAAGGCAGTTTCTAAGGGGAATTAAAAACATTAATCCTCCAAGGAAACCACCAGTGCCTACATGGGACCTTAACTTCATGTTAGAAAAATTAACTCTACCTCCCTTTGAACCAGCAGCATCTTCAGAACTACAGTTCCTGTCTTGGAAGACTGCCTTCCTTCTGGCCATAACCTCAACAAGAAGAGTATCTGAGTTGCAGGCCCTCATGGCAGTACAACCATTTCTTATTTTTCATCAGGACAGAGTCTCATTGAGAACCAATCCTTCATTCATGCTAAAGGTGGTATCCAGGGTCTCACTAAACCAAGCTATTCACCTGCCTACCTGCTTTCCTAATCCACAGAACAAAGGGGAGAAACTTCTGCATACCCTGGACATTCACAGACAGTTGCGCTACTACTTGGACAGAACTAAGACTTACAGAAAAACTGACCAGCTATTTGTAGCATATGCTGCTGGTGTACAAGGAAAAGCAATTTCCAAACAGACAATTTCCAAATGGATAGGGAATTGCATTCGATTCTGTTACTCTTTTCATGGCAAAACTGTGCCAGCTAACATTAGACCTCATTCCACCAGAGCCACAGCCACCTCCACAGCCTTCTTAAGAGGGGTGGCTACCAAGGACATTTTAGAAGCTGCTACATGGAGCTCCGTGCATACATTTTCCAAGCATTACAACATACCTTTATCTTCCATATCCAGAGCAGGCTTTGCTACGGCAGTCCTGCAGGGCATTTTAGCTACACCATCCTTTTCTTAGATCCTACCACCCCCAGCTTGGCTATGGTATTCTACCCATATGTAAGGACTGCAGATGCATCCTTGAAGGACATAGTACAGTTTTGTACCTACCATAAATGTAGATGTCCGATAGGTATGCATCTGCAGTCAGGTTTACCCTCCCTCCTTCCCCTCTGTGGTATTTCCTGGGTACTTACCCCTCTTATAGCTAGCTGGGGTTATCTATTACGGTGTATTTGTTTTATATTACTGTGCATGTTTGGAATTTTTTGCATCTCTCCAAAGTTAGCCTTCCTTAGAGGGCACCTGGCATCTGGGGCAAGAAAAACTGAGGAAGATGGCGTCGGCTGATGCTTTTATACCCCAGGCGCTCTGACGTCGGGGAGAGGGCGTCGGGGAGAGGGCGACATCAGCCGACGCCGGACCCAGACTTTGGAATCCGGCCGACCGAAGGGCTGCCTGAGGCAGGACAACCCATATGTAAAGACTGCAGATGCATACCTATCGGACATCTACATTTATGGTAGGTACAAAACTGTACTTTTAGTATTCTGGACCTGCAATTACACGAGACCAGTGTTATACATGATGCCAGTTGTTACAGGCGATTTTTTTTTACTAGCCAGCACTTTTATCCTCTTCCATCAGCTACTTGAGACTACTCTTTGCTTTGCCAGCTTGGTTCTTGTTCCAGGCGTTTCTGATCGGGGGCATATTTTCTATCTGTTTGGGCAGAAGGTTAATTTTTTACATATCCCTGTACACTCTGAAAAACTGTTAGTGTTATGTATGACATGCAGCTTGCTAAGAATTGGTATAATGTCATGTATAGAGGGTACTAAACTATAAGACCTGTTTGAATTCTCTAAGCCCCCATTGTATACAGATTAGGTAATTATAGTTGTTCTGTCAAAAGGTGTTCAGAAATTTGTTATGAGTTAGTGTATCATCCCTGCTTAAAGAACGTACCTCTTTTCATGTCTTTTTTATTCTTCACATGGGCATATGTTCATAAAAGAGACCTTTAATGATTCTAGAAATGTTTGAATCAGTTCCCCAATATCAGTCTCACCTTTGTTTACTTCCTTAACATACATTGTGGCTTTAATTGTTTTATTTAGCTTTGAACTAAAAATGCAACCTTATCTGTGTAACTTTGGATCAATTCCCCATATCAGCTTTGTCTTTATTTTCTTCCTTCATGTGCATTGCTGCACTCCTTGTTTATTTAGTTTTAAACTGAAAGCACAAAGTAATCTCTGTATTTTATTTTATTTGTATTTTGGTAACAGCTGGACAAGACATCCCCTCATTCAGAAGAATAAAAAAGTTGTTCTGGCCTCCTTCCTCCTCCTGATTCTTGGAGTAGGTAAGTTAGTCGTTTGTTTTGGATTAATAATTGCAGTCATGCATGCTTAAGGTAATCCATTCTGCAGGCAGAGCTATTGTACCCCCTTTTCCCACACTCTGTTATTCGTTTGTACTGAGTAGATGGACTCCATGCAGTGAATTTTAGAGGTGGAAGGTAGAGTTTATGTAAATGGGGAAAATCAACACTCGTATGGAGGTGGAACATAGTTTGTACTTCCTTATAGTGATCCTAGTAGTTCTGATTCCTAAATTACTATTTTTGTTGTTTACCAGGGTAGTACACTGTTCACAGCGGGCCATTTGCAGGCATAGCCAGGGTGAAGAAATTCACAAAAAATAAAACTGAATTAATTCACAGATGTGGCTGTTAGTAATGATGTTGTTTGATTAAATAAAGGACTGTAATTGATCAGATTCTTTAGAATTTTGATAAATGGTTAAGAAGAGCAAATGGTCTTTATTCATTAAGGTCAAGACGAGCACTGCCCTTATAAAAGGGATTACAGATGCTTATTTTTTTAAGCTTTAAGAAGGATGATTAGAATTGCTGAGGCTTCTACTGCAAGATGGATTGTCTAAGCAGAATATACTTTGACGTACAAGAGATGATTTGTGTTGGATAGGCAGGTTTCTGATTGGGCCCCTGCTCATTTCTTCATTTGGAAGATTTATAGAATACTCCCTTTTTAGTGAATAGGCAGAAAAGCCAGAAACAAAAGGAAGACCAGCAGCGTGCCATGTTGTGGGGGACACAGTGCATTAGAAGAAACCTTTAGCTGAAAAGTAAAATTACCCCCCCCCCCCCAAAAAAAAAAAAACTGAGAGATGCATAGTGCTGACACCCAGATAAAAGACATTTTCTTCCTCACTGGATCAGTAAATAATCCCTCTGCATGAGGTGAAAGAAATGCATTGTCATGTGTCTTAGAAGAAGGAAGTCCGATTACCTTGGCCAGAGTGGGAGCTATCAAGAGTATGCATGCATTTCCTGTTTTGACATTTGTTTTTGTACATTATCAAGGGGGAGTTATCAGGTATGTGAAAAACAGACCTCTTCTCTAGTGTTTTAGCCAAATATCTTGGCTCATATTGTAGAATTTTGGAACCTCGACATTGTCCTGACATACAAAAGATCCGTGTCTGGTACTTCTCACCAGGACTTGAGTTATAGATAAACTTGTGGACTGAGCTGCCACCCGTGATCCATCCAGACTGATTGGCTCAAAAATTCTGCTTCCCACTGCTTTACTATGAAAGATGAACTTTGACCAAATGAGTATCCCTTGGTAATGTTAGATCAGCTCCGCAGCAGCTTGGTTAGCCAACAAAGATGGTAGGACTGCGTAAACAGTTGCTTCTTTATGGATAAATTCACATTATTATTGGTAACCTGTTGTGAAACTTCATTGTAAAGGACCAACTTCAAGGCTTTGATTGCTAAAAATACTGCCAGCATCTCCTTCAGTTTTATATGTAGGACTGACTGAGGAAATACTCAATCAGATACATGTTGGGGTCTAGTCTAAAACAATTATCAGTTGTCAGGGTTTGTTAGATTAGGGGATCAAAAATATCTGCATGTGCTCTGTGTGACTGCCAAAATGCAGTATCTCAATTTGTTGAAAAGAGAAAGAATCATGAAGTATCGTTTCCAAATGTTTCAGTTGTGGTGTGCCAGAGGTGTAATGCGATTATACATTTTCATTTGTAAACTGATGGAGCTTCTTGATGTATTAGCTGATATGTTTCTAAGACTGGAGAGGAGCAGTCTGATTGAGAATGAATAGAGAGGGTGAAGAGGAATCCCATAATGACAAAGTCACCTTAGTAGTTACTCATGTTGTATTAAGAATACACTGTGCCTGAACATGCCATTGTTATATCCAGTGCTTCCTCTGTGCTGGCATCAAGTTTGTCTTCTTTTGCAGGACCATGAATCTAAGGAATCCAGAAGTGGAGCCATCACCCTGAAACAGTCTGCCAGCTGACAGTAGAACCATTCCTGGATGAGACAGCCTTCTAGATATTGGATGAGTGTAGATCCCTTTTTTGCCTGTGAGCTAAAATACTGTAATCTGAAAATGACGATTTCATAGTTTTAACAGGAGAACTTGCCTTTCATGACAGAACACTGGTGCTTGACAGTAAGCATCCTTGGATTCTAATGTTTTCATCAATGTCCCTGAAATATCAAAGTCAAGATGGTTTAAAGCATTACACAGCAGAGCCTCTGTAAGTTGACCACCCAAAAGGACTATAACAAACTGGTCAGTGTACAGAGGTGATCAACATAAGGAACTAGGCCTACTGTACTGATACATACATGTACATTACTTTCTTGTACAGCTTTTATTAGGGAGTATCATATGAAATCATAATCAAAACTCAGTAAAATCATGCATACAGTATCATACAAAATCAATACATTTACTGTTTTCTCATGGTTTAATCATTCTTTCTGAAAAAGAGTCCGTCGTGGTCGGTTTCTTATTCTTATTACAAAGGTATGTAGAGAAAGCACTCTCAGCCCTGGCTACACCACTCAGGATACCTGGGCATTTTTCCACAACAAATGACTTCAACTTTATTATCAGATGCCTGACATCCTCATCTTTTGGAGTGTCTGCAATTTCTGCATCATCCTTACTTGTTTATACCACCTTCATCAGCTGCTTCATGCAGTTTTACACTGATCTGTACTTTGGGCAATATTGCTTGGAAAATTGCTTTTGGGTCAGGTTCATTACAGGTTGCCACCACATCATCCATTGCAACAAAACCTTCAAAATTCATATTCTGCCTTGGGAGATGGAATGTTTAAGGCCAAAACGTCATGCTCTTGGTATGTGACAAATCCATCTTTCTTGAAACACTTCTGTATCATTTCTGGCTGAACTTTATTCCAAGCAGAACTGATCCAGAGGACAGCATCCAGCGTGTTAACTGATGCAACGGATGAAGTTGCTTCCACAGGCGGACTACATGTTTCTGTTTTAGTAATGACCCACTGCAGGAGCTGGGCTTAGTAGTACATTTTAAATGTTTTGATGATGCCTTGGTCAAGAGGTTGGATTTCTGAGGTTATGTTTGGAGGCAGAAATTACAGTGTCACTTTTGTGAGATGATTCACTTGCAGGTGGCCAGAACAGTTTTCTACTGTTAGTAGAATAGACCATTTATTCTTCTTCATTTCTCAGTCGATACCCCTTACCCACTCCTCAAATAGGGCACCAGTCATCCATGCACATTTGTTTGATCTCCAAGTGACGGGGATGTCTTTGGGCTTCAGGTTCTTGAATGTATGTGGCTTTGCCGATTTACCAGTCACCAAGGGCTTTTTAGTTTCTTTCTGGTTGAGCTAGAGCAAAGCAAAGCTATGAAACATTCTTTGGAAATTTTTCCAGTTTTACATTTGTCACCCTTCGTGACAAGTTTCCCGTCAGGCGTCACCTTAAAAAAAGGGTCCACACTCATCTTTGAAGTGTCTGGTGAAGTTTGGGAACTTTTTGATGAACTCTTCCACAACTTATACTGGAATTTCATTGGATTCACCACACAAGACTTTTTGGAGATCTCGTGTCGCAGTTTAGATTTCTCGAGTCAACCACTTGATGCTTGAAAATCTGCCTCCCCGAATTCCTGTGCAAATTTTTTAGCAGCTTCTTGGATCATCTGGCCGGAGATTCGGGTGTTAACTGTCCTCATTTGTTTGACTCAGGCTGTACATCTCCACTTTCCATACCATATCTCTCCAAGTACTCATGTTTACATTTCTGGATGTTGCTAACTGTGGTCTTGCTGACACCAAAATGTTCCGCTGTCTTTCTTTGTCTGCTGCTTTCCAGAAGATGTAGATCATCAACCTTTTCCTTCAATGTCAGCTCTTTGAGTTTTTTCCTTTGGGCCATCATGTCTCGATTAACTGTAAAATGTTTCAGTAATTGTAGGATGTATCTACAGTTCAGACCAGTCCTTCACATTGAAAAAATCTTCAGCAACATCTGATAAACAATAGGACGCTAGGCCTAATCCAACACAAGATAATAGTAAAACATGAAAAAAGAACTTGTACTAAAGGAAAAATAATACAACTAAGGGGCAAAGCTCACACCGTCTACCTATTGGTATAGAGTGAACTCAACTGGTTACGTTATAGAGGGCAAATTAATATTGTGTGTCACAGTCCAAGTTGTCAAGATGTAACTTACAGAGGTGGTCAATATAGAGAGGTCGGTTTCATTGAGTACATGTGGTGCATGTCCGGTCTATGAAAATTAGGTCAACTTAATAAGGTGGTTCATAGGTTTATACTAGGCTATCTGCCCTAAGGCATTTATAAGCCTAGCCCAAAGTTTTGTGGCTTACGCCACCCCTTATATGAAAAAATACTGTGCCCATTAGTTTGTTGTGCCTCTGTCCAGCAGTGACACAGAGATGATTCCCGGGATAAACCTACGATCTCCCATCCACAGGTCAAGATTTCTCTTGAACAGAGCCAGCGAGGTGCTCTGCTTCACATGGACCGGGATTTTATTCCACAGCATAGGGAGTCTCTGAGTGATAAATCTATCCCTCCAGCACGTCCTATTTATATCCGTGCTAAGGTTTAAGTCGCTTGCTCTAGTGGTTTTGGTGGATTTGGATTTTTTGAGGTGGAGCATGTCCATTAATTCCTGGTTGGACATGGCCTTATATGTCAGGCACATGTCACCTCTGAGCAGATGGTATGCGACTGAATAGAGCTGGAGTTTCTTCAATCTGGCAGCATATGACAGATTTTGGAGTCCCTTTATCCTTTTGGTGAGGAACTTTTGGGGTCTCTCCAATTGCTGCAGATGTCGGGTGAGATACATCCTGAATGGGGCATTGTACTCTGTAATTGTAATTGGTCATTGGTCTGATAAGTGAAGAGTACAGGGGAACAATGACCTCACTAGATCTGGATGTGAATCCCTTCATGATCAGGTGGGCAACGTAGAAGGTCTTTCTAACCACTTTAGCAACGTGAGTGTCAAAAGAAAGGCCACTGTCAACCTGGGTCCCCAGGTCCCTGATAACCTCTTCTGTGCTTAGTGGATTGCCACCTATATGGTAGCTTGGGGTTACCTTGTTTTTCCCCGAAGGGTATGACTATACATTTTTTGGCGTTTAACTTCAGGCCATGGCTCTGGCACCAGCTATCTGTTTCCGTGAGTCCCTTCTGAAGGATATCCGTGTCCGATGCACTTTCCACTATGGCGCCCAGTTTGCAGTCGTCTGCAAACTTTGTCAGCCAAAGTCCACCCATGTTGGCCTGTACTTCTGAGAAGTAGATGCCGAACAATAGGGGGCCAAGGACCGAGCCCTGTGGGACACCACTTGTGACCGGCTTGGAGTCTGACATAGCGCCAGCAACTCTAACCCTGTGGGTTCTGTCCTTAAGCCAGTTTGTAACGCATCTTGTGACATATGTGTTTACATTTAAGCTGGTAAGTTTTTCTACAATACCCGAGTGGGGTATTGTGTCGAAGCCTTTGCAAGGTCAAGGTAGGCTGTATGGACTGCCTTTCCTCATCAATGGCCTTGGTGACTGTTTCAAGAAGTCGACCAAGTTCAAAAGGCATGATCTGCCCTTGACGAAGCCAAACTGGGTAGGGTCCAATGTCTGCAAGTCCCCTATATCTTTGTTTATGAGCTCCATTATGATCCTCTCCATAGCTTTGCAGAATAGACTTGTTAAGCTTATGGGGCGGTAATTACCAGGGTCCGTAGAGGCACCGCCTTTGTGGAGTGGGACCACAGTTGCCGTACGCCACTCCTTGGGCACGTATCCTGTGGCAAGGCTGAGATTAAACAGCTGCCTTATGTGCGGGTTTAATTCCTCATTTAGCTCGTGTAGCACACAGCCGGGGACACCATCCGGTCCCATTGATGCTGTGTTTTTAGCTTTAGAGAGAGCAGCTTTCACCTGCGCATTTGAGATGTCTGGGAGGCTACACTCCGCTGGGATAGTTATCTCTCCTTTAGGGGGGGAGAGGGGGGTGAAGTTTGCACCGAACCTGTCTGCCAGTATGTTGGCAATGTGTGTGGGTTCAGTGATTTTTGTATCATTTTGGACTAATTCTGAGCATATCTGGGAGTTTCCACCCTAACATAGCTGAAAAAGGCCTTATGATTGTCCTTTGAATCCATGGCAATTTTTCTCTCAAAATTGGCCTTAGTTGTTTTTATGAGTGCTCGTATTTTTTTACTAATAATGATCAGGAGTGACTTCCCTTTTATGGAATGTGTTCTATCATGTAATAGCTTTCTCCTCTTATTGTAAAGTTTATTAATGGCTGGGGTCCACCAGACTGGACGTTTGCCCTTTGTGGAAAGAGTCTTGGTTTTATTTGGGATTGCCTGATCCATGCAGTCCTGGAGGTGTTCATAGAAGGCATTTGTAAGGGCTTCCGCAGCTTGGGTTGTGGTTTCCACTGGCTCAGGGGCCTTGAAGGATACCACACCAGTCTTGAGTAGTGTGAAGTTTGCTTTAGAGAAGTTCTTCACTGTGGTCTTTTGTTTGGGGTGGGGCGGATGTGGATTTCCAGTGAGATTAGTTTATGATCAGATCTCACCAATGAGGGATATACTTCCGGTGTGGAGCATTTTGTCCCCATGTTTGTGATAATGAGATCTAGTATATTTTCTCCTCTCGTGGGAACCGTGACTAGCTGTTCCATGGCATTTGAATTTATGAACTCCAGGAACCGTTGGGCCTGAAAGTTAGGGCTTGAGTAATGTTCCCAGTCTATATTCGGGTAGTTGAAGTCACCCAATATGATGGTGTTTGGAGATGCATTTATACCCTCCAGTGTCTTCAGGAAGGCTGTGTGGGGTTCCTGAGTTTGAGAGGGTGGCCTGTAGCATGCTACAATTTGTAGAGCAGTTTTGCCTATGGTTAGTTGTACCTGGATGGTTTCCGAAGCTTCGTGCATTGCCACCAACCTGGAGGTGTGGGTATCCTTTATGAATATGGATAACACCCCCTCCTTTTGTGGTGTGGTCCGGGTTTTGGGGACGGAACGCATGATATGAGGTAAAACCTAATAGTGCCGGGGTGCTCTCAGGAGTCTTGAACCACGTTTCAGTTACAGCACAGACATCGATGTTCTCCATACTGAGAAGGGCCTCGAGTGCGTGCATTTTGAGATTTAGACTTGTGGCATTGAGCAGCATTACCCTCAGTTTCTTCCCATTTTTGTTTTCTAGGGTGGTAGGTTTAGAATTTGAGCCTTGCCTAAAAAAGGCACTATGGGGTGGCAAGAGCCTTAGCCAATATCCGAATCCCAGGGTGACAGGTGCAAGCCGCCCCTTGGCAGCGTGGCTTGTCAAGCATGTCATCCCAGGCAGACAGACACTGGATCCCCTTTGAATGACACCAGACATTAAGCCAATTGTTAAAGCTGATCATCTTGTCTCTATATTGTGGCATCATTCTTAGTGAAGGAAGGATACTGCTCAGGGTCAGGGTCATACCTGCCTGGGCTACATAATCAGAGAGCTCCTCTATGTCTCTTTTCATGTAGTCCAGGGAGGTACGTCTCAGGTCGTTCACACCAGCATGGACAATGACTGTGTCATATTTGTACTTGCCGTGGAGTGACCAGAGTGCTTGTGTTATGTGGCGGATTCTAGCGCCGATAGGCAGCTTACTGTGACCCTCTCCTTGTTCAGCCTGGTGAGTGGGACGTCAGTGTGTCTGACTATGGAGTCACCTATGACAAGTATGTTTGGTGTTGTATTTAGCCTTAAGGGCTGTGACTGCTTTGCACACTGATTTTGTGGTTTATGTGTTGCTTGTGGGGTGTCCTGAGGTAGCAGTTGTTTGGGTGTCTGCTTTGGAGGCCTCTGCTGTTTAGGTAAATTTTTACTCAGAGCCTCCGAGTATGTCTTTGTGTGTTTGTGTTTGATTCAGTGGTGTGGTAGCATTATGTGAGACTGGTTTTGTGGTGTGTGTAGTTGCCTTCTCCTCCTGTCTGGTCTTGCCAGTCCTGAGTTGAGAGAGCTCAGCCTCCAGTTTGGCTAAATAGCTGCATCTCTCGCAAGTATTTGTGTTATGTGGGAGGAGGAGAGGGTTGTTCAGTACATGAGGCAATTGTAACATTGCCTCAATATTCCCAGATTCACCAACTGGGCAGGAGAGGACGCCAGCATCTGGCCCTTCGACATGCTAGAAAAATTAAGAAGTTAGGTATGAGACTGAATAAGAGAGGACTTAGTAAGGAAGTGGGTACTCCTGGGGGGGTTTCGCAAGTGAGGGACTTTGTATAATATAGAAGTGACAAGTGCTGAGCTTTTTTTTTTTTTTTTTTTTTTTTTTTTTTTGAGAAAAAAAAACTTTTAGGAACAAGTGCTGCGCTTTTTAGTCAAGGGATATACTGTTTAGGTTACTAGTAGAGCAGTTCTAAGGGAAAAAATGAAGAACAGACTTTATGGAGCCAGAAAAAGTTTAACCTTGTTAAACCAGCGCTGCCCAATGCTGCTTTAGTGGCAACTCCGCGCTAAAGCACCCTAAAGCGTGTTTTATAGCAGGGGGCTGGAAAAGGCAGGAAATGACCCAAAATGGCCACTGAACTACAAGTTACTGTCTTAAACCACTCCTCTGAGGTCAAACAGGCAGCTCAGTACTCCCCACTCCCACTGGTGAGTAAAGAAACTTCCCCCTGACCAAACAAAGAAAATTGAGAAGTACAGGAACCAAGACAAAGCCCAGGGATCAGCAAAATCTGATCACTGGAACAAACTAGCCAGGAAAGTTAGGAGAACAAGAATATTTTTTTGTTTTTTTTTTTTTCAAGTTTTTTTCACAGACAGAGCAGAAAACACAATAAATGCTTTGCTTTTCGATTAAATGCTGTCAAAAGCTAGTACACTTGAGTGTATTAGCCTGTAGTTTAACTTTTAAGCAAACTTAAACTAAGAAGTGCAACCAACAATTAAAGCTTATAAAAACGGGAAAAATAGGTAATACCACTATAAAATAGACAAACAGTCGTCGAATAATACAAATGGTCGAAAAATGCAAGAAAAAATACTTAAAATCTGGAAAGTTGCTTTTTCTGTCCTCTGCTGCTCTAGGAACTCTGCTGGATACCACGAGGAGCTGTGCTGAGATGTCATTCAAGGATGCATCTGCAGTCATAACATATGGGTTGTCCTGCCTCAGGCAGCCCTTCGGTCGGCCGGATTCCAAAGTCTGGGTCTGGCCTCGGCTGATGTCGCACTTTCCCGGACGTCAGAGCGTCTGGGGTATAAAAGCATCAGCCGACGCCATTTTCCTCAGTCTTTCTTGCCGCGCGGTGCCCGAAGCAGAAGCTGTTCGCAAGTGCCGGTCGGTCAGATCCAGAGATTTCAGCTACCGAAGACTTCGAAAAAAGCTAAGTAACCCGTTTGGGACTCTTTCTTGCCTCAGCCGATGTCAGACAAAGTAAATAATTGTTTAACTTGTGGGAAACAAATACCTCATAAGGATTCCCATTCTTACTGCCTTCCTTGCTTAGGCCCAGACCACGACGTATCAGCTTGTTTAGCCTGTGCCTCCTTCAACCGACGGACTCTTAGACTTCGGTCGGAGTTTGCAGAGGAAATATTTGGAGCCGCTTTTGCTTATAAAATGCCGTCGGAGACTCCGACTTCTCATATGGTCAAAAAACGCAAGGAAAAGGACCGACACTCGCGGACCGCGGTTTCGGCTGAAACCACGGCTAGGCCTAACGCGAGTGTCTCGGTTTCGGCAGAAACCGAATCCGAATCCACGGCTATTCCTACTACCGAAACCATACTTCCGACCACCGAGGCCAGAGAGGCCCCGGCTGAGTCGGCTTCAGAACTCCCTACCGAAGCTAGTGTTCAGGAATTGTCCAACACCATTCCATTGGACATTTCTACCCCTGCACGTGGGGCAGCAAGGCCACCAGCTTCAATGTCTATTAAGGCCTTCTCCAGGGCTAAAGCTGCCAAACTTTCAAAAGCTTTGCCTGCCAAATCTACATCCCAGAGGCCTACCTCAAGTTCACAGATCCTCAGCCTTGCTGAGGACCTTATCTCCTTAAGGGGTTCACAACCTCACCCAGACAGGGCCTCTCAACCTCCTCCAGACAAAAGGCTCAGGACTGACCCATCTGAACCTCACTCCTCAGATTACTCCACGGATGGATCTGATTTATCAGACCACCAGGAAGGGGCCTGCTCGCCTTACGAGGATTCAGATGCAGAGGAATCTATCCCTTCGGCCTCCCCTCCTGAAGAATTTTCCTTTGGGGAGACTTTACACTCCATGAGAGAGCACTTTCAATGGCAAGGTCAGGATTTCTCTGATTCTAGAAAAAGGTTAAGGACCTTTTTGCATTTACCTCAGCATAGGCCCTTAGCTATACCTCCTGTTCTAAATGTAATTGATGATGTGTACAATGATGTCAGTACAGCCCCTGATTCTCTTCCTCTGGCCCCTGCCAAACCTGACAGATATTACAGGGTCCCGGATTCTCATTTCCATCTGTATAAAGCCCATGCTGCAGACCCAGAAACTATTTCTCAGGGCCCTAAAGGGGTTGCAGCCGCTACTGCCAAAAATCCCCTACCCTCTGAAAGAGAGTCTAGAGCTTTAGAGAGATGGGGAAAAAAGGTTTATACATCTGCTACTCTTTCTGCCAGGGCATTAAACTGTCAATTCCATATGATACAGTACCAAGAATTTTTGTTAGATCAACTGAATAAGAAACTTTCTTCCCCTGAACCCTTAGACCGTAAATCCCTTCAGGATTTGGTACATAGCTCACAACAGGTCAGTAATCATTTTTTAAAATGTGGCTATGATGCACTGGAGGCTTCATTTAGATCAGCTATGACTGGGGCAGTTATTCATAGGCATGCCTGGCTGAAGGAGCAATCTTTGCCAGACCATGTCAAAGCTAAACTCCTTGATGCTCCAATGGAGAAATAAAATTCATTTGGCTCCCCTGCACAGGAGATTCTAAAAAAGGTGGAAGAAAAAGCAAGATCTGTTCAAACAGTTAAAGATTTCCTGCAAGTTCAACCACCGAGGTTCAGCAGAAACTGGCCTACAAAGAATTGGTTCTTTCCAGACTCGTCCAGAGCACAGAGAGGCAGGAACAGGCGCCGTAGAGGCAGAGGTCAATCGAAGGGCCCCTACAGAGGCCGTCAGTGGCAGCCTGCCAACCAGAGGAGTAGTGCAACAGCTACAACTACAACCACTACTACAGGACAGACCCAATGATTTGACTCTGACTCCGCCTACCAGGGATCAACTGGAAGCACCCTTGGGCGGAAAACTGGCTTTATTCTCAAAAAACTGGCATTGCATTACAAAGGATACATGGTCATTGCAAATAATAGACAAAGGATACAGGTTTCACTTCCACACTTTGCCAAAAAGAAGCGGAATGCCAAACCTTCCACCAAACTAGAAGGCAGAGGCTTTCAGACAGATCAGCAATTTACTCCAGATGAAAGCTATAGAAAAGGTACCATGCACAGAACAAGGCCAAGGATTTTACTCCAGACTATTCCTGTACCAAGAAAAGAAAACCAATGGAGGCCTATTCTCGACCTGTCCGCAGACAAATGGAGGCCTATACTCGACCTGTCCGCACTGAACACTTATCTGATTGTGCCAAAATTCAAAATGCTGACCCTACAGCAACTTCTTCCCATGTTGGGCAAGGAGTCTTGGCTGGTAACTCTAGATCTCAAGGAGGCATACCTGCACTTCCCTATTCGACCAGATTGCAGAAGACACCTCAGATTTCTTGCAGGATCAGAGCATTATCAATTCTCAGCATTGCCCTTTGGCTTATCTACTGCGCCCAGAGTATTCACGAAATGCCTGGCATCAGTAATTGCACATTGCAGACTTCAGGGAATTCAAATTTATCCATACCTGGATGACTGCCCAATACAAGCGGACAACAAGAAAAAATTGTTAAAGGACTTGGCCTATGCCATACACCTGCTACAGACCTTGGGATACACAGTCAACATCCAAAAGTCAAGACTAGTACCATCCCAAAGGATAACCTTTTTGGGTGCGGATCTGGACACAATCACCCAGATGGCTTTTCTCACAGAAGAAAACAAAACAACTTCCAGATTACTTCATGATTCTGACAAGACAAACTCAGCTTACTGCAAGGAAAGTCCTGCAGGCCCTGGGTTACATGGCATCCTGCATAATTTTAATTCCACATGCCAGGCTGCATATGCGGAAATTACAATGGTACCTAAGGAGTGTATGGTCTCAACACAGTCACAGTCTAGAAACCATGATACCAATCATTCCATGCCTTCAAAACGAATTCCTGTGGTGGGCTCAGGCCTGCCAGTCCAACAGAGGGTTGCCTTTCAACAAACCAAAAACAAGGCAGACCATCACCACGGACGCCTCAGACCGAGGATGGGGAGCACACATGGAGGACAAACGCATCCAAGGCCTATGGCCTCAAGGGCAGCTAAGCATGCACATAAACCAAAAGGAAATGCTGGCAGTGAGGCATGCAATCGAGGCATTCAGACCCTTCCTCCAACAAGGCCATCTGTTAATAAGGACAGACAACACCACGGTCATGTGGTACATAAACAAACAGGGAGGCACACATTCCTACCCTCTATGCTGGATGGCTATGGATTGTGGAATCTATGCCTGAATCTCAATATCCAGCTGCAGGCCCAATTCGTACCAGGAAAAGAAAATGCACTAGCAGACAGCTTAAGCAGAACTACCATGGATGCACACAAATGGATGCTGCATCCAGACATCTTCAAACTCGTAACAAAGACATGGGGAATGCCGGAGATAGATGTGTTCGCCTCCCCACTCAACCACCAACTGAAGACATTCTGCTCAAGGACATACCACCCACAAGCATGGAGGGTGGAGTCTCTCTCTTTCAGCTGGAATGCCCTAACAGTATATGCCTTTCCACCTCTCCCACTGATGTACAAGGTTCTACTGAAGATCAGGGAGGAACAGCCAAAAGTGATACTAATAGCTCCGGACTGGCCAAGACAACACTGGTACCCACTATTGAGAAGCATGTCTCAGGCAAATTCATGGCCTCTTCCCCTATGGCCTTTTCTTCTAACGCAGAACAATTTCAAGACCCTGCATCCCAACTTGAAAACATTGCAGCTAACTGCCTGGAAAATTCCTTAAATCCCAACCAAACTATTTTATGTCCGAGGGTGAAGGACATTATCCTGGAGGCTCGCAGACCTTCCACAAGGAAGACATACTCGGCTAAATGGAAGAGATTTCTCATTTGGAGCACATCAAAGGGCACAGATGTCACAGTGGCAAACCTAGCACACATCCTAGAATACTTAGCAGAATTGTTCCACAATGGCCTGTCTTATTCTTCCATTAAGATTCATGCTTCAGCAATTTCAGCAGAATGCAATATGGATCCACCTATCTTCTCACACCCTCTTCTCAGGCAATTTTTGAGAGGGATCAAAAATGTTAAACCTCCAAGAAGACCCCCACTACCTGCATGGGATCTCAATTTTGTGCTGGAAAAACTAAAACTACCTCCTTTTGAACCAGCAGCATCAGCAGACCTACAGTTTTTATCTTGGAAAACTGCATTCCTTCTGGCAATCACTTCAGCAAGAAGAGTATCTGAGTTACAAGCATTAATGGCAGTACAGCCTTTCCTTATTTTTCACCAGGATAGAGTGTCACTAAGAACCAATCCTACTTTCATGCCAAAGGTAGTATCTAGGGTATCCTTGAACCAAGCTATTCATTTGCCTATGTTCTTCCCAACCCACAGAACAAAGGGGAAAAACTTCTGCACACCCTGGATATATGACAACTACGCTACTATTTGGACAGAACGAAAACTAGCAGAAAAACTGACCAACTTTTTGTAGCATATGCAACTGGGGTGCAAGGAAGAGCAATTTCCAAACAGACAATTTCAAAATGGATAGGAAATTGCATTCGCTTTTGTTACTCCTTTCATGGAAAGACAGTTCCTGAAAACATCAGGCCTCACTCCACAGGCCTCACTCCACAAGGGCCACAGCCACCACTGCAGCTTTCCTATGAGGGGTGGCTACCAAGGACATTTTAGAAGCTGCTACTTGGAGCTCCGTGCATACATTTGCCAAGCATTACAATCTACCTCTATACTCCAGATCCCGAGCAGGGTTTGCAACTGCAGTGCTGCAGGGGATCTTAACTACACCATCTTTCTCTTAGTACCTCCTCCCCCAGATTGGCTATGGTATTCTACCCATATGTTATGACTGCAGATGCATCCTTGAAGGACATAGTACAGTTTTGTACCTACCATAAATGTAGATGTCCGATAGGTATGCATCTGCAGTCAGGATTACCCACCCTCCTTCCCCTCTGTGGTATTCCTAGGGTACTTACCCCTCTTTCAGCTAGCTGGGGGAATCTATTATGGTGTATTTGTTTGTTTATACATGTATATAATTTGCAAATGTTTGGAACTTTTCAGCATTTATCCAAATTTAGCCTTCCTAGAGGGCACCTGGCATCTGGGGCAAGAAAAACTGAGGAAAATGGCGTCGGCTGATGCTTTTATACCCCAGACGCTCTGACGTCGGGGAAAGTGCGACATCAGCCGAGGCCAGACCCAGACTCTGGAATCCGGCCGACCAAAGGGCTGCCTGAGGCAGGACAACCCATATGTTATGACTGCAGATGCATACCTATCGGACATCTACATTTATGGTAGGTACAAAACTGTACTTTCTCTAATGTAGGGAGGTGGTCAACTATGGAGGTTCTACTGTATTTAAAATATTCTGACCATGATGTATTTGCTGAGGTCCAAAATATTAAAACTAGGTCTTCAGAGGATCTTTTTGAGTATGAAGAACGTGGAATAAGAAAATGCTCTGTTTCTGACTTTATTCCATGACATTTTAGAAAGAGTAGGAGCTGCCTTAATTCATATGGACTTGGATGCCTTTGGCAATGGTTTCTAATGAGTAGTGACTGTAAACTAGGAAAACCACAAAAGCACAAAATACACTGATAAAAACAAAATAAAGTGGACCATGAACTTCAGAACTCCACTTCCACCTGAAGGTTCTGAAGAAGTTGGAAACTGTTCTGACGAAACCGCTAAACTTCTATTAAAGTAGAGTTCTGCAGTTCATCGTCCACTCTGTCTTATTGTTTATCGGTGACTGTAAATTACTTTTTTATAGTTTAGCTGCATAATTCTGTTTCCACAGCACTCTGTCAAGATCCATTTCCAGTTTATTGAGCAAGCTGCTGTTCTGTACAGCGAGAGGATTTACAGAATGAGGTAGGTGGAATGGAACCTAAAGAGAGACATAATAATAGCCTTTCCTGTCTTGAAGGTGCAGGCAAGTACAGTGAGCCATGTGGAAGAGCTGAATTTGTCAACAGAAAGGACACTGAGCTAAAAGGACCTATTCCCAGTAATCCTTCCACCCCTAGAAAAACCTCTGTTGAATAAAATGTAGCTCTAGATGAATCTGCACAGTAAGAGTGTAGATTACAAAGTAAGAGTGTATTTTACAAATCCTTTTTCCTGTAGAAAAAAAATTACCTCCTGGGAAGCGTCCATTAATTAAACCTAATGAAACATCAGCTATAATGTGAAGGGTACTGAATTTTAGATATAGTGTTGCCTGATTAAGTCTGCCCTTTTAAATGTGCTCACCTTGTGGATATTGATGCCTGTGGAAATCAGTAGGAGGTTTTAAGACATGCTGACTGTAATGTCACAGGTTGTCTGATATTGGAAATCTGAACTTCACATCAGTGAAATAAATGTGAAAATTACTTAGAAGCATGACTTAATGTAAAAAAAAAAAGCTGAGGCATTGCTAGCTGAAGACTACATTTTTTTTCCATACCTTTTGATTAAATTTGTGTGTCCTGTTTATCCAACACAGGCATCATTTTTTCCATTCATTTGCATAATTGCTTTGTTGTCTCAAGCATTTCTGATTTAGTTATTGTTTCTAAATTAGCAACCTTTTCAGGTGTACCTCTGTGAAAACAGTTATATCACCTATGACTGTCTTTCCTTCATTCTTAATTTGTGTTTTTTTGTTCTCTTCTATCTCTCAGTTTTCACCTTAAATTCAGAGTTACATATGAAATTTGAATATTTTTCTGACATCCTTTTCCATCTAGGATATGCACACTGAGCTTTTTAATTCTCTGTTTGGTTACCTTTTGGTATGGACCTTGAACGTTTTTGTTACCTCTTCTGAACTGCTTCCATCCAGATGTATCCCATGTAGCTGGGAATTTCTGGACTTGCTCATACCTTAAGTGTAATTCCAGTATAGTTTGCAAAACTGAAGTCTGAGAGTTTGAACAACTGTTTGTATAGTCCTTCTGACTTGTCTACTGAAAAAAGCACTAAAGAGTGAAATGCAAGCAGTAATGTGTTTGTCCACTTTGAAATAATGTTCATTATAGTTTAGACAAGAGAATTAATTTGTTGTCCTGTTGAAAAGAATAACTAATCCATCAATGAAATGCATGTATAATTAATATCTTTGTTTAAATTTCAGTTCTAATATTGACTGGCTTGGGACTACAAGTGAATCCATCTGCAGGTAAGATTGTGCAACTGCCAAACTTTATAATTTATTTTGTCCTGGTCGGCACAACTGTACCCTTTTATCCACATTTTTGAATGTGCTGTAAATTGAGAGACTGTGCTATGTAGGCTGAAACTGTTATTGTATATGTATGGAGAATAATACTGTGTGGTAAGGACCCTGCCTGCTTCTGCTGACCGACTGTACTAAATGTGTAAGATTCTGTGCTGGAAGAGAATGCCTTAACAGGAGGAAGAATGCCTGTTTTCTTTGGTAGTGTTCTATTTAGTGTTGCTGAGTGCTAACGTGTACGGTATGGGAATGTGAAGATGTCTAGGGGGATAGTACATCTGGTGTGCGTGTTATGGGTTAAGTATTGATGAAAAGTGAGGCACTGACAGCATTGAAAACTGAAGTATACTGTTTGTCCACAAGGACACCATAGGATTTTCTGTACACTATGATGAATTTTGTGCTGGTGAACAGTAACATTAGAGCTGTGGCTGCTAAATCCTTTGTTAAACCAGCAGATGTGGTCAGTGTGGAACAAGGACTGTGTGTGTGTGTGTGTGTGTGTGTGTGCTTGCATGTGAGACTGACAACAGCGAAGGCTGTATAATTTTATTAAGTGAGAATTGGTGTGGGACAAGAAAAGTGAATGATTCTTCCAGATATTGTTAGACATAGTAGAGGTGAAAAATGAGTGTCTGACAGCAGTGGAGAATGATGTTTTTTCATCTTTAAGGGTGGGGATGACTCTGTCTTAGTTTGAGTAGGATTAAGTAGCTGTCACCTGGATAAACACTTACGAAACCAAGTCTTAACTTTTGAAAATCGAGAATGGGATTTAAGCCCACATATCTTCAAAACTACTGAACGCATTTATAAAAAAGTATGTAAAGGTAAAAATTAGGAATTATTTTTGTCTGTAAAATGTATTCATCTAGAATCCTCATAACTTGTTCTTTTTTCTCCCTCCCATTCAGGAATTTCCAGTGCTATTTTCTTTGTCCCAGGCTTCCTTCTGCTAATACCTGGAGGTAAGCTGCACTGTCTTGCTAAATTTTACTGTTGCTCCTTCTGTGACCATTTACACTTGGTGTTCCTCTTGTACCTCACAGTACTGTTGGCTAATGATAATACACAGGTTGTCAGCCAAAAGAGGAGTGAGAGACCTGAGAGTGCCACAGGTAGCACAACAGTACCCACAGGCTATGAACATATGCCTCTTGGTCAGCCATCCATTTGCTGCATGTTAAAATTGTAATACTTGTATCCAGTATATGTGTGTGTGTTTGTGTTAAGGTTAGTCCCATTATGCCCCCACTACAAAGAAGAAAGAGTGTTACTCTTTTCCAGAGTACTACATTTACAAAGCCCTGAAAATGCAGTGGATTTTGAGCCCACGTGCCTTACTATACTCCATATAACATACTAAAGGTATGAAGAAAAAATGCATAGAGTGCTCAGCTGAATGCATCGATTATTTGATGTTCATAGTGTTTCACTGTTGCAGTCCTAACCAATGGGTTTATCCGGCTCCTGGTAGCCCTTGATCGGCCAGAATACCAAAGGTAAGTAAAAATTACGTCTGCTGTCAAGGACGTCAGGGCATCCGATACAAAAGGAGGCAGCTAATGTCACTTCTTCAGTCTTCCTTGCCACGGAGCCCACAGCAGAAGCATTTCTTGCACGAGTGCCGGTCGTCAGTTTACCTTTTTTGTTTCCGACTACAAAGTTGAAGTCAACTACAGCTAAGTACCCCGACCCCGTTGGGGATCCTCTTTTCTTGCCTTAATGAATGTCAGAAAAGGTTAATAATTGTCTTACCTGTGGAAAGCATATTCCCCATAGAGATTTTCATTTCTATTGCATTATTTGTTTAGGGCTTGACCACAACGTTCCTAATTGTGATTTCTGTGCTTCCTTTAATCCGCGTACTATTCGTTGTCGGGCTAAGCTTTTAGCTAAACATTTTGGAGTTTGACCTACGTTTGTCGGTATGGCGTCCGCTGATCTTCAGGCTTTGGATATTCCCAAGAAACGTAAGGATAAGGACCGCGACAGGCTTCCGAAGGTCAAGTCCTTGGATGATGTTAAGTTGGTAGTCAGTCATGCGGTAGCCAGTGAGGTGCCTTTGCAGCCCCTGTAGCCCACAGATTTTCAACCGTAGGCCTCAGTTGAGACCATTTCAGAGACCCCCCAGGCCTCCGGCTTCCATTTTGCCTTCTGACCTTGTGCCTATTGCCTCTTCAGCTGGATCCAGAGCTGCTAAGCTGACTCCGGTGTCCGAAGCCTCCGTTCTTCGTTCAGACAGCAAGCTCATACCGATGACTTCGGCTGCATTTTCAGTGGTTGCCAGGCCTCCCAAGTGCTTCAGACTTGCAGGTAAATCTTCTAGTCGTAAGCCTGTGAAGAAACAGGCTCCAGTTTCCTCTTGTTCCCTCATTCCCCTCATTCTCAAATATTTAAAATGGCTGATGAGCTTTTGACTCTTATTAGGGGTTCACAGCCTCCTCCTTCAAAAAGAGGTAGGGATGCCTCTCTTGAGGCTTTGTTTTTTTCATTTTCTGATATTAGCATTTCTGTTGATGAAGAGGAAGTTTCTCAGGCGTTCTCTCCTTTTGAGGATTCAGACACAGGGGAAGTCCATTCCTTCTGCTTCTCCTCCAGAAGATTTCTCTTTTGGTGATACTTTAAATACTCGCAGGGAGCATCTTAAATGGGAAAGTTAGGATTATCCCCTTTCTAAAAAAAGGATTAGGGAGTTTATGGATTTGCCTCAGCATAAGCCTTTGGCTATTCCACCTGTCTTGGAGGTGGTTGATGATGTTTATCTGGAAAATTCATTGACTCCAAATTCGGTTCCTCCTGCTCCCAGGAAACCTGACTGGTACTATAGAGTCCCTGTTTCTCATTTGTTTCTTTTCAGGAATCTGTTGTCTGATCCAGAAGTTATTTCTCAAGGCCCTAAAGGAGTTAAGGCCACTGTTACTAAAAATCCCATTCCTTCTGACAGACAGTCTAGGAACCTAGCTAGGTAGGTGGGGTAAAAAGGTTTATACCTCTGCCACTCTTGCTATTAGGTCTACTAATTGTCTTTTTCATATACTGAAGTACCAGCAGCACACCTTGGAAGCTATTAAGTCTAGGATAGCAAGTGTGCCTCTGTTGGCGGAGAGTAAGGATATGCAGGATTTGCTGAATTCTGCCAGTGTTGTCAGTAAATATTCATTACATTGTGGTTTTGACATTCTAGAAGCCTCCTGTAGGGCTACAGCTACTGGCTCTGTTATTAGAAGGCACGCATGGCTCAGGGAGCAAACCCCTACCAGAGCCTGTCAAGGCTAAGCTTTTAGATATACCTTTGCATAAGTACAGTCTTTTTGGCAGCAAAGCAGAGGAAGTGCTCAAGAAGATGGAAGACAGTTAAAGACTTTCTGCAAGTTCAGCCTCCTCGCTTTAGCAGGAATTACCCTTCTAAGAGTTGGACGTTCCCTGATACCAGCAGACAGAACCGTTCTAGGACTAGAGGTTACAAATCTTTTAGGGGGCAGGTGGCTACCCCTCAAAGGTCTAAGCACTGGCAGGCTTCCTCTTCCAAGGTTGGAAGTTCTAAGCCTGTATCTCAGTCTAAACATTCTCAGTGACTCTGTCCAACTTCTGCTTGTTCTTGCCTGCCCGGAGAATCCTTTAGGGGGAAGATTGGCTCTATTTGCAAATGTCTGGGCCACCATCATGGATGACAAATGGGTACTCAGAACTGTATCCCTAGGACACAAGTTTTCTTTCCACACCTCTCCAGTACCCAAAGGATTCCCGGATGCTCCTCCAAACCAAAGGGCAGAAGTAGAAAAGCAATTTTGTCTCTGTTACATCTGGGAGCAATAGAATCGGTTCCTGCTCAGCACGTAGGCCAGGGTTTCTGTTTCAGAATTTTCCTAGTTCCAAAAAAAGAAGGCACCTGGCATCCTTTCCTAGATCTATCCATCCTGAACTCTTTCTTGATAATTCCAAAGTTCAGAATGCTCACTCTGCATCAGTTGCTGCCAATGATAGAAAAGGATTCCTGGGTGGTAACGTTGGAGTTCAAAGAAGATTACATCCCTATCAAGGAACATTGCAGGCAATACCTTCGTTTTAGGGTGGGCAAGCAACATTATCAATTCTCTGCACTGCCCTTTGGCTTATCTACTACTCTCAGAGTTTTCAGAAAGTGCCTGGCTCCAGTCATTGCTTTTTGCAGGCAGAAGAAAATTCAGATTTATCCATACTTGGACGACTGTCTAATTCAAGCAAATTCTCAGGAACAACTGTTAAAGGATCTAGAATTTGTAAAGACTCTTCTCTCTTCCCTAGGTTACACTCTCAACGAGGAAAAATGGTGCCATCCAAAGTGAGAACATTTCTGGGAGTGAGTCTGAACACGAGCCGCCCAGATGATATATCTCACCTAGGAAAAGCAGACAACTCTTTCAGTTTACTTCAAGGACTTGGCAAGCCTGTCCCAGCTCCCTGCAAGGAAGTACCTGTAAGCTCTGGGATTCATGGCCTCTTGCATTCTCATGATTCCATATGCAAGACTGTATATGAGGAAATTGCAATGGTACCTCAAGAACATTTGGTGTCAACACTCACAGGACCCGGATGTGAAAATTCCTCTGCTTCCATGTCTGCAGACAGAGTTTCTATGGTGGGCAACAGCCTGTCTACAAAACACAGGCATGCCTTTTTGCCCACCCCTTGCCATTCAAGTTCTTACCACAGACACATCGGACTATGCCTGGGGAGCTCACCTGGATGGCAGATGCATACAGGGAAGTTGGAAGGCCCAGCAGATGCACCTGCACATAAATTTAAAGGAGTTTATGGCAGTCCAGCAGGCCTTACTAGTTTTCAAGCATCTTCTTTCTCCAGGGACCCTGCTTGTCAGGACTGACAACACCACAGTCATATGGTATATGAACAAGCAGGGAGGGACTCATTCTTACCTCCTGTGAAGACAGAGCATGAGTGCTTGGTCCATAGCAGCATCCCTGAGCCTGCATCTCCTAGCTCAGTTTCTTCCAAGAAGGCTCAATGTTTTGGCAGACCAGTTGAGCAGACAGACGCTGGATCCTCACGAGTGACACCTGAACAGGGCAGTTTTTTACAGCATCATTCAACGTTGGGGCACTCCTCAAGTGGATCTTTTCTCCTCTCCAGACAAACGCTTGCACCAGACAGCATCACAGCAGAGCCTGGAAAGTGGATGCTCTGTCCTTCCCTTGGACGCTGCTGTCAGTTTATGCCTTCCCTCCTCTTCCTCTTCTTCCCAGAGTATTATTGAAGGTCATGGACGAATGACAAAGGACTATTCTCCTAGCTCAGGACTGGCCCAGACAGCAATTGGTATCCTGCCTAAAAAATCTTTTTCATTGGTCATTTTTGAAAATGCATTGTGTAAAAAAAAAAAAAAAAAAAGTTGAATTTGAATATGTTGAATTTATGAAACAACATAAGTTCAACTTGGATAAATTAGAATGGTTAGCTATTAAAGAGATGAGAAGTGCTACTAATAATTATGTGTTCTCCCAGGCTGATAAAGGGGGAAACTGGGTGATTATGGTTAAATTGCACGATTATAAAATGGTTTTTGATCTGTTATCTGATTAACAGATTTATAGTGAGTTATCTTGTAATCCAGTCTCTGAGTTTAATGAATCCCTTTGGAATTATTAGAAAGGGGTGCGAGACTGTTTTTTTTAATCTCATAAAGGTGTGAAGAATTTGCATATATTTCCCCAAAAGACCCCTTTTTTATGCGCTTCCCAAGATTCATAAAAATATGTCAGACCCTCCTGGTCGACCAATTGTGTCCAGTTGTGGTTGTTTTTTTGAAACATCTTGGGATTTTGTTAGATAGTCTCTTGAAGAAAGAATTGGTAAATGTCACTTCACACATTTGCAATACTAATGACCTATGTAAATTAGTGAAAAACATGGAATTGGGATGAAGACAAAGCTCTTTATACTAGTATCAAGACCCATTGGGGTTTAGAAGCAGTTGGTAAAATTTTACATAATTACTTCCTTTTGATGATAAAGGTTTTTTACAGAAAAAAAATGTGGGCGAATTTTGCCCCCACTTATGCCATTCTGTTTGTCTTATTTCATGTATACTCTAGATTTTTTCTACAAATCAGTCATCTTGTATCGTTAATATATAGATGATTTGATTTTTGTATGCAGAGGTGATATTCTTGAGTTTGGTAAATTTGTTTATTTACTAAATCAAAATACGTTTGGTTTGGAATTCACATTTGATGTGAACAAGAGTATCATTCAATTTTTAGTTATAGAGTTATATACATAGATATTTATAACAAAGTTAGAAAAAAGACAGCCACAAACAATTTTTTGTATGCAGATCCACCTCATTTACTTGAGGCACTTCCCTTTGGCGAGTTTAAGCGGATTCTTGAACATACCTGTGAGAATTATCTTTTGGAACAGGAATTTTGTGATGCTAAGGAAAGACTTATTGCTCGAGGGTATCCTGTGATCTCTATTGAAAGAGCTAAAAGCAAGTTAAGAAAGAATATTGGTCAAGATTATTTTGATCATGTTCGAAGATCTTGTAGATCTGTGATGAGTCATGATGATGATGATGATAAATTTTTTTTGTGACCAAATTTTCCCCCTTTTCTGAAATCCTGAAAAGGATGGTGGATAGTTTATGGTCTATCGTTTGTTTTAATGATGAAGTAGGCCATTTGTTCCCCAAAAAGTGACCTTTTCATATGGTAGGTTCTCAAATTTGAAAGAATTTCAGTTTGAGATATAATATCGGTTCTAAGGGGAACAATGTGGGCACGTTCAGTTGTGAGAAGTATAAAGTATGCCCAAAAGTCAAGAATATGTCAGGCACTGTGGTGAATGGTGTTAGGTATGTGGCTACAGATAGATTCAACTGCTTATCTTGTGGGGTAGTGTACATCGTGGGTTGTGGTTGTACATCCCCAAGATGGTACATTGGTCAAACTAGATGCAAAGTGAAAACACGTATTCTTGAACATTTGGGGGATGTTAGGAATTGTAGGTTGGATAACCCTATTTCTGACCACTTTCATAAAGTTCATGGGGGTGTTACTGAATCTCTCTTTCTGTGTTTTGGCCAAACCTGATTGTGGAAGAGGTGGTAATTATGTTCAAAAGTTGTTAAATTTGGAGAGTAGGTTTATATTGAATTTTGGTACACTTGCCCCTAGGAGTCTGAATTTAGAAATGAATTTAAGTTTATAATGTTCATGTATGAAAATGTATTTTACCATGGTTCTTTAAATATACTTTTAAGAAACCGTTAATTGATTAATTGTTTAATGTTGTTATAAAAGGTACTGCTGAATGTTGTGAATTTATTCCTTTGAAGGCTTGTGTAGCAGAGGTACCAGAAGACATTAAATTTCAGCAGCTTCCAGCTCCGGTGTGTGGTTGTTTCTTATATTGAACTTTCCTATGGTTTTTGGATACATCTTCCTCTGAAGCCAGATCTTTTGGTTCAGGAAGGGGGAAACATTCTACATCCTCATCTTCAGTCTCTCCATTTGGCAGCATGGCTCATTGTATGACTCCATCCTTTTCTTCTTCCCTTTCTCAGCAGGTGGTTGATGTGCTGAGGGAGGCCAGGAAGCCTAGCACTAGGAAGTGTTATGCTGGCAAACGGGAAAGATTCTCTCATTGGATGCAGGCTAGAGGGAAATCTTCTCAGCCTACCCTTCCTCTGATCCTAGAATACCTGGCTGATTTGCTTCAGGGTGGTCTTTCTTCTTCCTCTATCAAGATCCATACTTCAGCCATTTCTGCTCATTGTTCTTCTGAACAACCCATTTTCTCTCATCTCCTGATGAAAATGTTTCTCAGAGGGGCTTGCAACTTAAGACCTCCCAGAAGGGCGCCTACTCCAGCCTGGGATCTTAATTTTGTTCTAGAGAAACTCACTCTTCCTCCTTTTGAGCCAGCTGCCACTGCAGATTTAAAGTTTCGCTCATGGAAGACTGGCTTCCTCTTGGCTATACCTTTAGCAAGAAGGGTTTCGGAGCTGCATGCTTTGATGGCTGTGGAGCCTTTTCTTGATGTTTTTCATGTTTCACTGTTGCAGTCAGTACATTTGGGTTATCTGCTTGCAGGTAGCCCACAGTCAGCCTGATTAACAAAGTCTTGGGTCCTGCGTCGGTTGCTGTCCCTTCTTCCATGACATTAGGTCATCAGGGGTATAAAACATGCAGCCAACACCATTACATCAGTCTTTCTTGCCATGCGGTGCCCGAAGCAGAAGCAGTTCGCAAGTGCCGGTCGGCCAACTCCTGAAATTTTTGTTTTCGAGTTTCAAAACCAAAGTCTTCAACTAAAGCCAAGTACCCCATTGGGGAAACTTTTTCTTGCTCCTTTCCGATGTCAGTAAAAGTTAATAATTGCATTACTTGTGGAAAGCAATTCATTGTCTAGGCCCTGACCATGACGTACCTTGCTGTCAGTTTTGTACTTTATTTAATTGGCGCACTATCCATCGTCGGTATATTTTCACCTCTAAATATTTTGGTTCTCTGTTTAATTATCGAGAAATGTCGGTTAGCCATCTGACTACTGGGATTCCAAAAAAGGAAACACAAAGATAAAGACAGAGACAGGCCGCCTAGGTCCAAAACTGCCAACGACGCTTCTCCTAAGCCAGTCGCCAGTTCACCGGTACTTTCGCAGCCCCTGATTCCCGCTACTTCTGATTCGCAGGCCTCTACTGAGACCCATTCGGAGTCCAGTATGCAGTGAGATTCTTCAACTATGGAACCCGCGGATGTCTCAAACTTGGATGGGTCCAGAGCCGCTGTGCAGGCACCGGCTTCTGAGGTTGTATTCAGGCCTACAGACGTGCATATTAAACTGACACCTCCTTCTTCTCTTAGGCCTAAGTGTCAAACCATTCCTAAAAAAACAACGCTCAGGCCACATGCTCAGGCCTCTATGCCTAAAAAAACAAATGACAAGAATGGCTGAAGATCTAATAACTCTAATCAGGGGTAGCCAACCCCCCCCCCATTTCTAAGAGGCCTAGGACTGAAGTGGTTTTTGAATCTTCTGACCAGCATTCTGTTTTTTTCTGATTTTTCTGATTCTTCTGATTATCTAGATTTGCCCTTATCTACTTATGAGGATTCTGATGCTGAGGACTCCATTCCCTCTGCTTCCCCTCCAGAGGATTTTTCTTTTGGGGAAACCTTACATACTCTAAGGGAGCATTTCCACTGGGAAAGCTAGGATTTTTCTGATTCAAAAAAGAGGCTTAGGGATTTCTTCTACCTCAGCATAGGCCTTTAGCTATTCCTCCTGTACTGTTGATGATGCTTTTTAGGAATCTAGTTTGGCTCCTGATTCCTTGCCTCCTTCTTCCAGAAAACCAGACGGATACTTCAGGGTCCCTGAGTCACACAAGTTCCTTTTTAAAAATCCTACTGCAGATCCAGAGAACATTTCACAGGGGCCCAAGGGCATTAAGGCTTCTACTGCTAAAAATCCTACCCCTTCTGATAAGAGACTCCAGGGCGCTGGATAGATGGGGTAAGAAGGTTTATACTTCAGCTACCTTAGCCACTAGGGCTTTAAACTGCCAGTTTCATATGTTAAAGTATCAGCAACATGTTGATGGATTGCTTAAACAGAAAATTATGTTGATTCCTGACTGTGTGGAAAATAAAGAATTACAGGATTTAATGCATTCTGCTGAACAAGTTGGAAAACATACTTTGCAGTGTGGTTTTGATTCATTAGAGGTCTCTTGCAGGGCCACTGTTACTGGGTCTGTGCTGAGAAGGCATGCTTGGCTTAAGGAGCAATCTTTGCCTGATCATGTTAAAGCTAAATTGTTGGATGCTCCCTTGAATTAGGACCACCTGTTTGGCAACAGGGCTGAGGAAGGTCTTAAAAAATGGAAGATAAAGCTAAATCTATGCAAACTGTTAAAAGATTTCTTACAAGTTCAGCCTCCTAGATTTAGTAGGCACTGGTCCGCTAAGAATTGGTCCTTTCCGGTGCCTTCCAGGTCTTCTCAAGCCAAACCCAGACACAGCAAAAACTCCAAGTTTCAGTCCCAGGGGACACACAGGACTAAGCAGTGGGGGGCCTCCACTTCCAAATCTTGGAGTAGTAAGACTCCCCCCATGGTAAACTGTCTCAATTACTTCCTTTTAAAACCTCCCAGCAATTATCAACTGACTGCCCCTTTGGGGGGAAAGATTGCTCTTCATGCAAAAAAACTGGGAACTCATTACCCAGGACAAATGGGTTTTAAATAGTGTTCCAGGGATACAGATTTCACTTCCACACGTTGCCAACTCCAAGCGGGGTGGCCGGACCTACCACCAAATCAGTGGGCAGAGGCCCAAAAACAAGTACTTTCTCTCTCAAGCATGGGAGCTGTTCAACTGGTACCAGAAGGGACAAGGTTTCTACTCAAGACTTTTCCCAGAACAGACAATTCATGGTGTCCTATCCTGGACCTTTCTACTCACCTTTTTGGAGATTCCAGAATTCAAGATGCCTCTTCACCAATTACTTCCTATGCTAGGCAAAGATGCCCGGTTGGCAACACTAGATTTATTTATTTATTTTATTTATTGCATTTGTTTACCGGGATAAGTCCACTGGGCCTAAAAGAGCCCATTTTCAGTGGAGGCCTGGGGAGAAAAGCTCCAACGAGATACAGAAAAAATATAAACAATTAGTACAGAAGCAGAAACAGTGTTACATATAGTAAATATAGTAACATATACATAATATATACATAAAAGCCGGAATCTAGTTTGTTTGATTACAATAATATATACAGAAAATATACATTAAAGAAGAATTCAGTGAATTCAATCAGAGTGGTATGAACAGAGATCAGTATTATTGTACCAGTATCAACAAGTGAAGATAAAAATAAATGTGGAGAAAATATCAGTCACTAGTAGCAAAAGACATAGTTTAGTAATCGTGTAAGGAGAGTGAAGAGGTTAGGTTATAGAGCAGGAACATAGCCAGGAAGAGTTGAGATGATTTTTCAGCATTTGTTTGAAGGTGGTGGTGCTGCCTCTGTTTCTTATAGAAGGCAGAAGTGAGTTCCATAGTTTGGTGACGGTGAAGGCATAGAAGAGTTGACCAGCAGGTAAGGTGGGCTTATCTTCTTTTAGAAGTAGATGATTTTCAGATCTTAGATGCCTGCTGAACTGCTGGAATGGTATTTGGCAAGTAAAGTTGAGAGAGCAGGACAGTCTGTGAGTCTGTAGATTATTTTGTGCACAGTAGTTAGTTGGGGGAATGAGAGATGGTGGGGGAGTTCCAGCCACCCTAATTGTTTCAATGACTTACAGTGGTGGGATGAGAATGTGGTCTTGCTGGCAAATTTTGCTATTCTGTTGTAACACATAGCAAGTTTGGATTTTGTAAAATTTCGGATATTAGTGAGGAGAGGGACACCATAAAGGAGAGAGGGTAATAAAAAGGTAGTTGCAAGGGTTTGTCTAGTAAAGAGGCTAAGAAAGTGTTGGTGCCTGTAGAGCATACCAAGCTTTTGGTGTGTTTTTTTGATGTTATTATTTATGTGTAGGTCAAAGTTAAGGTTTTCATCTATAATGATGCTTACTAATTTAGTATGTGGGATAACTTCTTTTGTGGTATTGTCTTGTGCTTGTATAGTGAAGAGTTTTTTATCAAATGGAGTGGTTTTCCTTGGAGTAAAAATTACTAGTTTAGTTTTTTTTTGGATTTAGGGCAAGATGATTGCTAAGCATCCAAGATTCAGTAGATGTCCGAGCATTCTGGGTAATTTGCTGGAGTTCAGAGCTGGAATTTGCAGTGCATATTATTGTAGAGTCATCGGCATACTGTATTACTGAGCATTGTGGGAGAGTGGTGTGAACGTTGTTAATCATCATCTTCTTTCGGCTGTTCCCGTTGGGGGTCGTCACAGCAGATCACCTGTTTCCATTTCTTCCTGTCCTCTGCATCTTGCTCTGTCACACCAACTACATGTCCTCTCTCACCACATCCATAAACCTTATCTTAGGCCTTCCTCTCTTCCTGTTACCTGGTAGCTTCATTCTTAGCATCTTTTTCCCAATATGGTGTGAAAGTTGTTAATAAAGATGCTAAATAAGAGAGGACCAAGTATGGAGCCTTGGGGTACCCCTGTGAAAGTATTGAGGAAGGGAGAATAAGATTGTTGCCATTTGGTGGATTGCTGCCTATTGGAGAGATAGCTGTTGAACCATTGTGCATACCTGCACATCTCAATCAGGGAATCTTGCAGAAGATACCTGTGCTTCAAAGCAGGCTACACGTACAATCAGTTCTCTACACTGCCCTTTGGCTTATGTACTGCGCTCAGGGTATTCGCAAAGTGCCTAGCTCCAGTTATTGCATTTTGCAGACAAAGAAATATTCAAATATACCTATACCTGGACGATTGTCTAATTCAGGCAGAAAGCCAGGACATACGTTTGAGTCATCTGGCCTTTGTACAAAGGATTCTTACTTGTCTGGGGTACACCATAAACGAAAAGAAATCACACCTGGTACCTGTGAACAAATTATATTCCTGGGAGCAAGCTTGAACACAACTTCCCATATGGCTTACCTCACGCCAGAGGAACAACTTCATTTGACAACCTACTTCAAACAAGTGGCCACAAAAACCCTGCTATCTGCAAGACAAATACTGCAAACCTTGGGGTTTATGGCCTCCTGCATTCTTTTAATTCCATATGCAAGACTGCATATGAGGAAGCTACATTGGTATCTAAAAAGCCTGTGGTGTCAACATTCTCAGGATCTAGAAAAGCCTGTGGTGTCAACATTCTCAGGATCTAGAAGCAATGATTCCTATCATACCTTGCCTATGCCTAGAGATCCTTTGGTGGGCAGAGGCCTGCCACCAAAACAAGGGACTACCCTTCACTCCACCCCCTGCCGCCCAAACCCTAACAGACGCATCAAACTATGCATGGGGGCTCACCTGGCAGGAAGTGCATTCAGGGCAAATGGAACCCAAGTCAAATGCACCTGCATATCAATCAAAAAGAAATGTTAGCTGTACAGAATGCTTTGACGGCCTTCAAGGACCACATTCTTCCAGGACAACTAATGGTAAAGACAGACAACACCACTGTTATGTGCTACATACACAAGCGGGGGGGGGGGGTACACATTCTTACCCCCTCTGCAAACTAGCCATGGCATTGTGGAACACAGCCTTGAGCTACCAAGTGCACCTACAAGCTCAATTCCTGCCAGGAAAGTTAAATACACTGTCTGACAGACTAAGTAGAAACCTCGTGGACCTACATGAGTGGAAACTGGAACCAAGGATTTTCAGCATGTTGATAAGCAAATGGGGGAGCCCAGATGTAGACCCGTTTGTCTCTCCCCAGAACTACCAATTGGACAAATTTTGCACAAAGACTCCCCACAAACAAGCCTGGAAAGTGGGATGCTCTGTCCTTCAGCTGGAAAAACCTATCAGTCTGTGCCTTCCTCCCTCTGCCTCTGCTCTCCAAAGTACTACTAAAAACCCAAGCAGGAAAAAACAAGGGTGATTTTGATTGCTCCAGACTGGCCACGCCAGCACTGGTACCCCCTCCTGTGCAGTGAGTCACGGTTCTCCCCATGGCACCTGCCTCAGACTCCTTCCCTGTTGTCTCAGCAGGAGAGCCAGACTCTGCACCCTCAGCTTCCAATATTGAACCTTGCAGCCTAGCTAATTACATAATCTCTCCTTTACCACCCCTCAGCAAACCTGTGATGGATATCATTTTAGAGGCAAGGAGGCCTAGCACTAGAAAATCCTATGCTGAAAAATGGAAAAGATTCTGTGCCTGGACCCGATCTCAAGGGATGAACACAGCAGCGACCAATTTACCTCAGATTTTGCAATACTTAACTGAGATGCTTCACAAGGGCCTGTTTTTTTCTGCCATTAAAATCCACGCCTCAGCCATTTCAGCTCATTATAACACAGAACCCCGCCTCTTCTCTCACCCACTTCTCAAGCAGTTCCTCAGAGGGGCCAAAAATTTGAGACCACCCAGGAGAGCTCCTACCCCAGTCTGGGACCTTAACTTTGTTTTGGAGAAACTCACTTTACCTCCTTTTGAGCCAACTGCTACTGCAGACCTAAAATTTCTTTCTTGGAAAACAGCTTTCCTTTTAGCAATCACTTCCGCTAGAATGGTATCTGAATTACAGGCCCTTATGGCTGTGGAGCCTTTAATCATCTTTCATGCGGACAGGGTGTCCCTCAGAACCAATCCATCCTTCATGCCCAAGGTGGTATCCAGTGTGGCTCTTAATCAGTCCATTCATTTGCCAACCTTCTTTCCCAATCCACAGAACAAAGGGGAATGGATACTGCATTCCTTAGATGTGCACAGACAACTCAGATTCTACTTGGACAGAACTAAGCCTCAAAGGAAATCTGAACTGCTGGTAGCATTTGCTGCAGGGGCAGAGGGGAAGGCTATTTCAAAGCAAACCATTTTTAAATGGATAGGCCATTGCATTCATTTCTGCTATAAGCACCATGGAAAATCTATCCCCCAGGGGATCAGACCTCACTCCCCCAGGGCTGCATCTACCGTCTTTCTCAGAGGCGTTCCTACCAGGGACATCCTAGAAGCTGCTACCTGGAGTTCTGTACATACTTTCACCAAACATTATCATTTGCCAATTTTCTCTAAATCCAAGGCTGGCTTTGCCACTGCAGTCTTGCAGGGCCTTATAGCTGGTCCTAACGCTGTCTAAATTCCTCCTCCCAACCAAAGCTTTGGAAATCTGCCCAAATGTAATGACTGCAACAGTGAAACATGAAGAACATAGTACAGTTGTGTACACTAAATGTAGATGTTCGAGTGTATTCACTGTTGCAGTCCTGGTTACCCTCCCTCCAGCCCCCTAACTTCTTTTGGCCACACCTCTACTTTCCTTTACTATGCTTAAAAGCCTTTTTGGTGTATTTGCTTTTTTGTTGGAGGTATATCATTGTACTTTTATACTTATTTGCTCCCCATTAGGGGGGCACCTGACATCTGGGGCAAGAAAAACTGATGTAATGGCGTCTGCTGCATGTTTTATACCCCCTGATGACCAGACGTAATGGAAGAAGGGACAGCAACCAACACAGGACCCAAGACTTTGTTAATCAGGCCGATTGTGGGCTACCTGCAAGCAGATAACCCAAATGTACTGACTGCAACAGTGAATACACTCGAATATCTACATTTATGGTAAGTGTACACAACTGTACTTTTTCCATGCAGATAGGGTCTCTCTGAGAACCAACCCCTCGTTTATGCCCAAGGTGGTTTCTAGCCTGACTCTTAATCAGTCCATACACCTTCCTACCTTCTTTCCTAATCCTCAAAATAGAGGTGAAAGAATCCTACATTCTCTTGATGTGCATAGACAGCTCAGGTTTTACCTGGACAGGACTAAAGACCTTCAGAAATCAGCACAGTCATTGGTCAGTTTTGCCCTTGGAGACGAGGGCAAGGCTATTTCTAAGCAAACCATTTCTAAATGGATTGCACATTGTATTACTTTTTGTTATTTCTTTCATGGCAAGGTTCCTCCTCAAGGGGTTAGGGACCCACTCAACTAGAGCAGCTTCCACTTCTGCAGCCTTTTTAAGGGGTGTCCCTAATAAAGACATTTTGGAGGCTGCCACATGGTCTTCTGTTCACACTTTCACAAAGCATTATAATTTGCCTTTGTTTTCAAGAGCCAGGGCAGGGTTTGCCACTGCTGTTCTGCAGGGCATTATCTCCAATCCTTGATTCTGTTGGTTCCCCCTCCCTTTTCTTTGGGCTTTGGTAATCAACCCATTGGTTAGGACTGCAACAGTGAAACACGATGAACATAGTACAGTTGTGTACACGTACCATAAATGTAGATGTTCGAGTGTATTCACTGTTGCAGTCTTGGTTTCCCTCCCTCCTTCCCCCTTTTCTCTTTTCCTAAGGTACAGGCAAAATTTGGTATTTGCCAAAATGGCTTTTGGTTTAAGCCTGGTTTTCTGGGGGCTTCTGACTGTTATGGCAAGAAAGACTGAGGAAGTGACGTCGGCTGCCTCCTTTTGTATCGGATGCCTTGACATCCTTGACAGCCGACGTCATTTTTACTTACCTTTGGTATTCTGGCCGATCGAGGGCTACCGGGAACCAGATAACCCATTGGTTAGGACTGCAACAGTGAATACACTCTAACATCTACATTTATGGTAAGTGTACACAACTGTACTTTCTCTGGAAATTCAGACTTTGAGGTATTGGTTATTAGTTTTATCTCAGTGAATTATGTATTAAAATTAGTCTCTACATGAAGCAAGTTGCAAGTGCAGTATTAGAAGAGCATATGAAGAAGTCTAAGCTTTTTGAGAGTAATAGTAGATGTCAAGAACTGGTGGACCCTAATGGGATTACAGTAGTGTAGATAGATGGACTAAACATATAGCAAGTTTATTTCAAGAAAATTTATTATGTTTGCTTACTGTTAAGTATTAAAGAAGTAATATGTGGTTGGAGGTAGCCAGATATGGTGATTTACCAAGTGTGGTGATAGGCACCTTTATAGTACTGGATCCTAAGAAAGGTTGAGTTGTGCACAAGTAAAAGGGAAGATGAATGTTGATGATGGTCTGTTAGTTTGCAATGTCTGGCAGACATTTTAAAATGTTTAGAAGCCTCCTAACATCTAACACCATATAGAGGATTGTAAACAGAGACAAAAACATGTTAATAGTTCTTGTACGTTCTTGTATGATAAGCATACCTCTCATTGAGGAATTCATCGGCCTGCTAATGTTCTACCTTAAATTTGAGTTAAAAACTAGAAGCCCTGGAGGATATAGGACTTTGCAAGCCATAGTTAAGGTGAATTTTTTACTTTCTAGCAGTGGTATGTCTTGTAGGGAGAGTATATTACTAATCATTCTGACCTCTAGAGTGCTGTTTGCCGTGTATTTAGGTTTATAGGTTGTTACCAGGCATTCAGTTAAGATCTTTAGAGCTTTGCCCAAATTGACAGTGGCCCTAAAGAGCCTTAGTCTTCTGAGCTAACTGCATTTTTTGACTAAATATGAATATTGTAACAGTTAATGAAATTTATACAGAGAAAAACAAATCCTTCATCAGAGCATTTTTTTTTCAAAATCTACTTAATTCTGTTAAGTGCAGTAACTCTCTTGCCATGTTTGATGCATAATTTGGAATTTGTCAATACCATTGATCCATATAGTGATAAGGAATTAATAGGTTGAAGAGAGCAGACCGTGCAGATTTTTTAAGAACCCTTAGTGTTGCACTACTTAATATCTAACTCAGTGTCACTGTCCTTTCTCTCTGCTATGTTTAGTTTAAATGTATAACACTAAGAGTTCCATTTTTGTTACTGTGAAAATTACTATTAACTCTGAAGTGGGGAAGCATGTCTGCTTGTCGTTAAAGACTTGTAATTTTGAATAGGAGTCGTGTCTGATCCCGAGCATAAGCGACTGAAATTGTCTGTGTATTGTAGTAACTTATCAGGCAGGTAGTGGAGGAAAGGGTCATGGCAAAAACAGCAGTTTTAAAAAATTACTAAAATAGTAAATAGAAGAGGCACAGGGCTGATCCTAACCTATTCGAGGGTCCAAATGACTCAGGCTGATCTTTTAAGCATGAGGGGTCAGTCAAGTAAGATGCCTTGTAATAATCCAGGGATGATCAAATATAGTGTAGTGTCTTATATGCTGGTGACATAACCATTGTCCTGGTTCTTAATGATGCATGTTCTTATAAGAAAAAGAGCGGTGCCTACGCTGTGTGCAGGCTGGAAACCATGCTGGAAATCTTCATATAAAGACTGATTCAGCAGAGAAATGAAGGCACATACACTTGTCCACCATGTTTGTGGTGTTGGTGTTAGATAATTTCAAGTGTGGTATCACTTATGAGGTATAGCATGCAGTCGAGCATTGCTAGATGGACCCATAAAAGATGAGTTGCTGTCCCAATCCTGCATGACCAACCTTATGACTTATATTCTCTGTTGTGCCACAGAAGGGATAGGCAGAGCTGTGACATCAGGCATTCTTGTTTGCTGGCATGTGTGGCTTGGCTTAATGGACTTTGTCAAGAAACCAAAGTGACTTTGTTTTCCAAGTCTGTGCATCTTCATTATAAAAATTAAACTTTACATTGAGAAACTGAACAATGTGGACATGTCTTTCACATCTGTGGGCGTCAGATTTTAGCTACCTCAAACCACCTTTTCAGTGAGTTGGGGTGAGCAACATTGCATGTGGTTCTGGTGGAGTAAGTAACATAAACCACAAAAGCTGATAGCTGAAATGAAGCAGCAAGCTTGATAACTTCAAGTAAAGTTTCCAAGGCAAATGTTCCCTGTGCACATACCAGAAGGTTGCAGTCTGCCATCCTTGGGCACACTACAGCAGTCCTGAAGCCTTACCCGAATCTCCTACTTTTGGATGTTTGGGCTATCTTATCTGTACTCCATCTGTATGCATGGAAATGAGTCACAGTAGACTGATGGATGATGGCAGCAGCATCTAGGTGAAACAAGTTCGATTTCCTTCAAAACTCCGTAATGTTTGCTTTCTCTTTCCTTACTCAGTGTTCCACCCCATCAGAACATATCCACAAACAGGTGTACCCAGTCCCTTCGCAAAAAGCCATCTAAAATGTTCCATCAGATGAGGACGGGTTAGGATTTTATTCCCGTCTATCTTTTATGCACAAAAAGGCAAAGCACTCTAGGTCAGTTTTGGAGCCAAGCAACCTAAATACCTTTATTACAAAGGAAACCTTGTGGGTGGTCAAGGTACAAATCAGTCTTTCCATGCCTGTCAGAAACTGAATGGGATCTTTGGTCATCCGTGATGCTTTCTTGCACTTCAGCATTGCCTTTTCCATACAAGATGGTTATCATCAGGTCTGGAGGTTTCCATTCAGTCTCATTTTGACCTCCAGTGTGTTCACCAAATACACGTCTGTATTAGCAACCAGACTGCACAAAGACCAGGTCATGCCATTAGCCTTTTATTGGTCTCAGCAGATTTCTTTTGCATCACTACATCTTCTCCTGGGGAAGCCCCTGAAGTTACTCACCTTTAAGAAATGTCTCATTTACCCATCAGGTAGGTGTCATCTGGTCATTCAGTCACTCTGGCTTACTGCTATTCTTCTTCATTTTCATTAGTTGTTTATAACTCTTATTTACTCTCTTGAGTTAGTCGCAGTATCTGCTAATCTCAGAAGCTGAACTTGTAAAAGAGCTGTCGATATAAATGGATTAATTTCTCTATTTGGACCAAGTCTGTCTTGCATTCTCTTTCAGATTTTCAGTTGTGGGCTGAGTTATTCCTCCAGTGCATCTAACAGCTGTTTGAGTTCTGTGTTAAGTTTCATTCTTCTTCCCTGACACCACTTAAGATTTTCAAAATCAGTTTCCTTTTTTTTTAAATTCAATTTCAGTTCAAAGACTGCCCAAAACACCAAATTACATAACTACAGTTCTGCATCACACAAATGAACTGCAGAGCCATGGCACCAAGATGAGATAAGGGGATGGTGCTTAGCAACATGGGGGACTTTTACACACTGAGTGGTCCTAATTCATGACAGCCTGAGTTTTGATACTACAGAAGAACTTAAATCTGTTATTATGGTAAGTACATAACTTTCATATATTTGGCATTTTTTTCAAACAAGTCTGAGAAGCTTATAAGAGATGGTCTTCACCCAATCCCTGAGGAAAGAAAAATCTTTGGTTGCATTATACCCAAAATCTGAGGAAAGCAAAATATTAGCTTTCATTATCGAAACCATTTGCTATTTCTTAAGATTCCCTAATATGGAAGACCTAAAAAGGTATGAGGAGAGCACTGTACTGGATGTTGTATACCAGTGCAGGAAGTGTAATGGCAGAGTTCTTAAAACGTGAAAACAACATAATGTATAAGAAACAAACACCTGCTGTTGTCATTAAGCCCTTGTAAGAAAAAATGACAACATTGGTTATAAAATTAAAATGATACAGTTGTGTTGGTCACAGATAAGGTAAAATAAGAGGTGGAAGAGAGCTGGTTACTGACAGTTATTAGTGTTAGCTGACGTAGGTCTGAGAAGTAAGACTAAAGTATGAAAGTTACTTGACTTGCAGAATACAGATCTGCTAGAATGTCATAATTGTAGGTCTGAGAAGTAAGACTAAAGTATGAAAGTTACTTGACTTGCAGAATACAGATCTGCTAGAATGTCATAATTTTGCAGACTTGCATGTTCCTTGTTAATAATTGCTACAAACTCCATTTTAATATGTTTATAGTTACTAAATGCTACAAACCCTGTTTTAATGAGAGACTTCAGCATGCCTTGAATGGGATGGGAAAGTTGTGATGTAGTTACAAACAAGGCTATTGTTCCTGCTGTGACTGTTTTTTCTGCACTTTGAAGTCCTAGTACTTCTGTATTTCACAGCGTAGGCTAGTTTCGGATGTGCTGAATCTAGTCTGGTATTAATTGCCCATTAAAGCCAGCCATCCTTCATGAAAGAAGGCCCTCTTCCACTTTTGTGGCAGAAGTGTGTAGCCCAGGACCCATCTGAGTTGGAAATTGTTGGAATAAAGCTCAGTTTTGGGCTCTTCCATTGGCCGGTTTGTGTTAAAACCGTTTAACTTTGCTTGTATTTAAGCACTGTATTTGTGCTTAGCTGCACACCATGCAGCGGGATTTAGTGTTGCCACGTATAGACACAGATGCTTAGAAATAACAATTTTCCCTTAACATGTGCTGCAGAACCATCCTTAGATCCACTGCTTTTGTGTGTGCAATGCAGAAGATGCAGTCTTCCACAGAATAGCCACCCTTGTTAGTTTCACAAGCAAATCTTGGTCGTTCTTGCCCATCCCCACTAGTTATTACAGTATATACCTGCCATAATGGACATACAGTTTCCCACCATTTCTCCAGCCAACCTGATTGACATGGGCATCCTGAGACAATGCAGCAATTGCCTCATGTATACTGTCAACCACTTTCTCCTAAAGCAAACAAAACGTGTGTGAGAGATGTAACTATACCATGAAATTAGAATCCGTCCCCTCACATAACAAGCAAGACATACAACAGTTGTCAGCACACACATAGACCTTCCCTCTCACACAAAAGGTCAAGAAGCACAAACTCACATATGAGGAGGTACTTACTAAGAGCCTACCAAAAGACCAGAGACCTGCCAAGTGCAAACAACATACACATACTGGTACATGAACAGTGTCCACCACCACACATAACACACACATATCAGTGTCTCAGCAATTAAGCCCCTAAGGCAAAACACCTCAAAACCAAATGTACTGGTTGTCTCACTACTGAGCTGTCTACATACAGGTGTCTCCCTCGCCAGGCTGAACAAGAAGGTCATGGTCAGCTGCCTGTCTAGTGCCAGGATCCATCAGATCATGCAAGCACTCAAGTCATTCAGCAACAATTACCGTTATGACTCTGTCATAGTGCATGTTGGTCTGAATAACTTGAGATGTACCTTTGTGGACTATATGAAGAGACACATGACCAAGCTCACAGATTGTGTGTCCCAGGCAGGTATGTCCCTAGCTCTAAACAGCATTCTACCTTCACCGATGATGATGCCACTATACATACAAAAAATGGTTGATTTTAATAATTGGCTTGGCTTCTGATGTTACTCAAGGGGCATCCAGTGTCTCTCTTCCTGGGAATACCTGATCAACAGTTCCCACTGCTTTCCAGAGATTGCCTTCACCTGTCTCCTCAAGGCTTTCAGATACCAGCAAAGGCTCTTAGCTCCCCCATAGTGGGTTTTTTTAGGCAATGTCCAAACAACAAAATTTCCAATGTAAAGAAATCCACTAAAGACAACTCAATGTCATGCTGCTTAATGCTAGGAGCTTAAAAAAGTAAACTGCACTTCCTGGAAGCACTCCTCACCTTGGAAGATGTTGACATTTGTGCAGTCACAGAGACTTGGTTCAAGGCCGCTGAGAGCATCCCTGACATACAAGCCCACAATGATTTAGCCAAGGCTTTTGACACAGTCCCAGATTCAGGTATCGTAGAGAAACTCTCCCACCTAGGGATTAACCCATACATTACTAGATGGGTAGCCAATTGGCTCATGGATAGAACGCACACTGCCAAAGTCGATGAGTCCACCTCCACCAGTAGACCAGTTTACCAGTGGGGTACCGCAAAGACATGTGCTGGGCCCTCTTCTGTTTGGAATCCATTTCTCGAAAGTTCAGGTGGAAGAAGATGGCCTGTGGCTTACAAAGTTTGCAGATGACTGTAAAGTGGCTGCAATCAGAGTCCCCCAACAATGTTAACATATTAAAGAAAGGGCTGACTAAGACTAATAATTGGTGCCAAACACACAGACTAAATCTTAATGCAAAAATGCCTCGTTATCCACTTTGGCAAAGAAGTAGCCCCTGCTAATTATGATATAGATAGCACCCCTCTAAGCCTAAACTCAGTGGTACAAGACTTGGGAACACAGGTTGATAGCAATTTAAACTTTGATCACCATGTATCTGTAGTGCACATCTTGTAAACAAGGACATCCCATCCAAGACCAGGGAGGTTATAGCTCCACTGTAGTAGACCCTTATCAGGCCACTAATTGAGTAGAATGCTCCCTTCTCTATGTACCTCACCAGACACCTGCAGCAACTGGAAAGATCACAGAAGTTTCTTACCAAGAGAATCCAGGGCCTCCAAAGCATGACATAGGTGGAAAGACTGAAAGCCCTGTCACTGTACTCTGTATCACAAAGCCCTGTCACTGTACTCTGTATCATACAGGCTTTTGAGAGGTGACCTGTGCCTGGCCTACAGAGTAGTCTCGGACCCTGCCCTAATAGAATTGTTGTTGTTTGTCTTTTTGGCTTTTCCCAGTTAGTGGTCGCCAAAGCGGAACTCCGGTCCGCTAATGATTGGCAGACGCTTTTTATGATGCCGAGTTGCCAGCCCGACGCCCAACCTTCAGCGAAGGCACGCCCATTCACGCATGTCTTTCGGAAGCCACTCGACCGCAGGGAGGACATGCAGACTCTACACAGAAGGCGCTCCAGCTGAGAATCGAACAGGAGAATCTCTTGCTGTGAGGTAATAATGCTGTCGTTGTACCACCGCTGCTACCATTCCCTAATGGAATTGTTGTACGTCTGCAAATCAAATGGGACAAGAATAACTTGCTCCAAGAATCTCAACCTAGCCTGTGACATTAACAAAGCATGCTGGAGAAACAGATCTATCTCCCAGTGATTACCACACCTCTGGAGTAAGCTCCCACTCCTCAATGACCCTATTCAAGTGCAACCTTGACAGCTAGATGGGTGAGCATAAATTCATCTTGGCAATGGCACCTTTGTCCTTCATAGACAGGGGCAGTCTATGGTGATCATTGAATTGCTCAGCCAACAACGACCATCTAAATATGGTCAGTATGGGTATTTGGGTTTTTACATGGCTAGGCTTGTAAAGGCCCTAGGGTCATTAGCCTAATAACCTCCTATGAACCTATAAGAAGGGAGCTCTTGAATTCATGAATTAACTCAGACCCACTTCTAGGGAAATGGTTTTGGATCTAGCAATATAAAGAATGAGTAATTTGGAAGTGTAGCATCCAAATAAGGGTGAACAAAGCATTTCCAAGCAAGCATCCTAAATCTTCTAGATGTTGTTGCATGTTTGGGAGACGTACATATATCCTCCCATTGCTTCTTTGTGTCTTACTTATCCAGTCTTTCTTCCCAATCCTTTATAACCTCCATTGACTGATTCTTGTAGTTATTATGCAATATTAATGGCAGCTTCTGTTTTGCATTCTACTAAAAACTCTACCAGTACTGGTCTTTAATTTAGGACCCCCCCCATTTCTTTCTTTGTGCCTATACTTTGATATCAGTCCTTGTTAGGCTAGGCAATCTCTAACCTGCAGTCCAAAGAAATGCTTGGCATCTTCCCATTTTATCGTCTTTCCCTCTCTAGTTATTTGCTCCCAATACCTTTGTTCTTTGCCAGTTTTCTCCAATAAATTCCTGCCCTCTCTTGCCTATTGTCTGTATCCCTAATTGCAGTCATCCCAATCATCAGAATCTCCTTTCTCCATTCCCATGCCGGCATAGTTATTAAGATACTTGATGCTACTTTATTGATATAATAATCTGTTATTGTCCTTAAAGGCCTGCATCCAAAATCCCAGTCTCTCCCTGTTACTTGAACTACCCCCCGTTTCATCATCATCCCTTTCCACTTTGAATTATATATTTTTGGTTGTGCTATGTATAGGAGCCTTAACTGTGTAGCTTTGAAATACCACTTCAAATCATCGGGTAATCCCAATCTGCCCTGTTCTACTGGAAGAATCAGTTTATCCCACTTGACTCTTGCCATCTTCCCCTCCCAGATAAAGTTCTTCAGCTCTTTATTAGTTGCTATCCAGAATTTCTCCTTTGGTTAACAGAAATATGCCTGATCTGTGTATAAGACTAATGTGACTAAAAACATTTTAACTGCTTGTATCTTACTATCTGTATTCATATAACAAAGCTTCCATTTTTCTGAGTTTTTGTATTATCTTTTGTTTAGTCTCTTCCCACACATCCTTCACTACCACACCAGAATCATTTTAGTCCATACTATTAAATACTTAATTTTATCATGTCCCCATAAATATGGATATTGCTGAACCAATTCAAATGTGGGTACATAATTCACCGCTATTCCCTTTGTTTTAGCCTCATTCATTTTGTATCCCAAAAATGTTCTACAGCTCTGTAATGTCTCTCTCTGGTTTTGTCAGGTATAAAATAAAATCTGCAAATAGAGCCAGCTTTTCTTCATTACCATACCAATTATATCCTTGAATTTCTGAGTCCCTTATTTTCTTTGCCAATGGTTCTAAATACAATGCAAATAACAAAGAGGAAAGAGGTTCCTCTGTTCAAGCAGAAATCAGAGATGACTCTACCCACTTTAATTTTTGCCTCCTATCCCTCATATGTCCTCCTAATCAACCTTATATTTTTTTAGGACATGCAAGTGCTTCCATTGTCTTGCTCATGAAGTCCCTGCTTACTCTGTCAAATTCTTTCTCAGCGTCAAGACCCACCAACAATAGTAGTATTTTCTTAAATCCTGCTTCCCTCTGGATCATCAGTGTTCTCTTGATGTCAAATGTTTGCCTGAATCACTTTGATCCATATCTATCAATTTTGGCATTCCTTTGCCATTTTTTAGGCATTATAGACATGAACACTTTATAATCACGGTTTACATTGAAATGGGCCAGTATGAAGCTGGATCTGATGAATCTTTACCCCTTTAGGTATTACAGCTACCACTGCTTTCGTCCAGGATTTTGGTACTTCTCCTTCTCTTAAAATACACTTAAACAAAACCTTCCAGATTTTTTATCAGTTTTGTTCCCTTCTAGCTTTCAAACTTCCACAGGAATACCATCTATTCCTAGGGGTTTTCCTGTAGATTGGTTATACATCACAAGTTGTCTCATCCTATCCTAACTGTTAGTTATTGAGCCTCATCTACATCTAATTTGGCATATTTAATTCTTCCATAAACATTTCCATTTGTAGCTTTTCTTGATTTCGATATTTTTCTGCTTCATACAGACTTTCATAGAATTTCTGAAATATTTCCAATACCTGTACAGGATCCCTTGTTACCTTCATTGCTAAAGACTCCCTAAGCTTGGCGACAGCTCTTTCTACTTTCTGTTGCCTGAGTCGTCATGCTAAAAGTTTTTGTGCTGTAGTGATATAAAAAAAAAAAAAAAAACAGTTTCTTAGCAGCAGTCCTTCTAAACTCATGCATATTATCAAGGTAATCCCTTATTTTCTCCCTAGCATTCTGCAGTTGATCCTCCTCTTCTGTGAGATTCCTGCATTCCGCAATACTTTAAACATCTGTCAGTCCTTCTAAATAATTCCTGTTACTTCTTAACCATAGCTCCTTTTCTTTTATTTCCACCTATTTTAAACTCCAACTTAATTTTATTTCGCTCCCTAGCTATATTTTCAGAAGTAATTTCTGTCCTGTCAAATGGCTCCTAAATCATCTCCACTACCCATTCCTTAAATTCCTCTCTCTTTAACAGATAGGTGGGAAAGTGTCAGTGTCTCATTTTTATTTTGTTAACCTGTGTTTTTATTTTAGTTATTATTGGAGCATGATCTGAAATTGGGTGCGTATCAAGACCTTCAAATAAATGCACATGTTTCTGTGAAATGAAAATTCTGTCTAGCCTAGCCTAATTTTTATATCTTGGGCAATAATATGTAAATTCATTCTGAACTCCCATTACTGAGTTCACCTTTACCATGCCAAATATTTTCATAAATTTCTGCACAAGTCCACCCTTCTTTATTATAATTTCCCTTCTGGGCTCCCCAACACATCTTCACTGCTGCAAATCCAACTCCAGTCCCCATCTATAAGTAATATCCCTTGCTGAAAACTGATTAAGAAAATTCTGGGGAAAATAATTTCCATTATAACAGTTTTAGGTGGAATATAAATACATGCCAGTGTAATCCTCCCTTGCCACTAGGCCCTTAGCACTACAAAGCTGCCATAATTATGTTTTTTCCTCTTCTGTCACTATTGGAGCTCCTCTTACAATTCATATAGGTGGTACTGTTTTCCTTTGCCCTGGGTGTTCGCTGAATAATCATCCTGAAAACCTTTCTTTGTCAGATTCACATGTTCAGTTCTTTCCAAGTGTGTCTCCTGTCACATAGCTATTTGCACTCTACATTTTTAATATAGTTTACTATTCTCTCTTTTTTGTATTTATCTGTGAGACCATTAACCTTTAATGGCATTACAGAAAGCATCATTGCATTAAAGAGTCATTATTCCCACCTTTTATGTATAACACCTTATTTGTTAAATGTCTAGTTCCAGTTTTTGTGTTACATGCATACACTGTTTGGCAGGTTGAACTTTTATATAGTTGTTTCTTGTCATGTCCATTTGAGGTTTTCACATCTTACACAATTTTTTGATTTATTGAAAGCCCTCAAACAAGAAAACAAACCACCAATAAAACCTGTTAATTTAATACTAACACACAAAACTATGTACGTCTTCCAATATTGAAGTTTTACCTTCCTAATAGGAACAAATGTCCCAGACTGACAGTCACAGTTACAGACTTGGGTTAACCTAAAAGAAAGGTTATCCATGTTAAGACACATGGTGTAGCCTGTGCTTCTACCAAGTGCTAACTGGTTTTGTCTTATCTTTATAGCTCTCCTAGCTGGGAAAAAAACCCTGAATGCTTTGACAGCATTATCTCCTAGCCATTTACTCTTCTTTTTTTGCCCAGCCAGTCACTTTCCACTAGACTGTAACCAGACATAAGAACCAGACAGTCAATTTCTCTTTATCAGATTGTTTCCATGGAGACACGAGGGTCAGATACAGAATTTCTACTAAGCATACATTTATTTATTTTTTTTTTTTAGAAAAAAGCCTCGTAATATTCAATATTCTTTTTCATTTACTTGCTTTCTCTTAAAAATTGTTACTAATTCTGTCTAAAGTCCTTAAACCAGTCATTTCCAAGCAAGAATGGGCAAAAGCACATTAATTTTTTATTTTGTCGTGCTCTTTTAACCATTTTTTTACATTGCAGTGCCTACATTTCTTAAAACAGTACAAGGGGAAGAAAGGGGGGGCAGCAGAATCCTTTTCCAATCCCCATTGCACTTAACTGGGAAAACTTTACCTTGTAGCATGTGAAGAAAACCATACACCACAAAAATAGTACTATTAAGAAAAAAAAAAAGATTTGATAATCTTCTTTCCATTCGTCACTGATGGTTTCTGTTTCAAGCCCTCGGAACAGAGTCTTCCTAATACCAAGCTCATGCCAGCCAAAAACTCTCGAGCTAAGCTTCTACCCACAATGCCCTTCTCCCTGTTACCTCAGATCTTGTTTGCCGTGTAGCCGTAAAACTGCATTTCAGCCGAGCTCTCCGCAAAGTAAAAAACGTTTTGATATTTCTTAGGTTTTTTGTCACCTTCCCACTCCTTTGTGGTATATATTGCTAATTATATGTTTGTACAGTTATATTTAGTGCTTTCACTCCTGCTTCTACCCGTTTGGTAAACTTTTAACTACCATTGGTGGTACAGCCTTCTCTCTCTACCCTGGTGGTTTTCCTTGAATACCATTGTTGGTATTTTCTTCTTTCTTTCCCTTTTAACTGAATAGTTGCATGCTTTTTGACATATTTCTTGGGTGTTGTATGTATTTAGATAGGTTTATACATAGAGATAGCAGAGTTTAAATTTTTTTCCTATAGTATTTTACCTTGGTTGTTGTGTGTGTAAATTTCATGATGTCTGATAAAAAGGGCACATTGGGTTTCAAGCATTGTGCTTCTTGTAAGGGTAAACTTCCAAATAGTGACTCTCATGACGATTGTGTTTATTGTTTGGGGGTGCCCCATCTTTTCATGCAACCTCCCCCTGTGTGATTTGTCAAAGTTTCAGTCAGCGCACTTTGAACGAGTGCAAGAATAAGTTGATCCTGAAAGGACTGCTTAAGTCGCCTTTTTCAGAGGCCCTTTCTGTGACGGAGGTCTCACCCCCTCCTATTAAGGACAAGAAAAGGTCCCATTTGGTTCCCTCTTCATCTGGTGACCAGGGCAAATCTGTGAAATCTAAAGTGCCAAAGCTATCTTCGAAGCATAAGTCTGCCTCATCATCACTGACCTCTTCTGCTCCAGCTACAACCCTTACTATATCGGCACCAGCTTCGGATCCAGTACTATCTCCGGCACCGACTGTTGACCTTACGAAGACTGCCATGACCTCGGCACAGAGCGCCGCTTCAGCACAGTGCACGCCTTCAATGCCTATCTTTGCAATTACAACTGAATCTTCTGTGTCTGCTTCTAGTGCCCCTTCGGCACTGGGCCCTTTTACAGTCACGATAACTACGATGTTGACTCCTCTACTTCTGGTCTCCAAACTTGAGACTTCGGTGCCAGTAGATTCCAAACCACAGACCCGATACTCTCCATCCATAGACCCATTTCTAGGGCAGGTGTACAGTCCATTCCTAGAGTGACCTGACTCCCTGTCAGGAGTAGCCACTAGATCCATCAGGAGCCTTCTTGATGTGGTGTGTCTTGTGGACCAGCTGTTGACAGCCAGGGGGATACCCACTCCTTCCAGGACCCATCCCCCTGCTGGACTTGGATTGGCTTCTCCACGGACTCCATCCTATTCTCCCCCTTTGACCCTTCTGGTTCCAAAGCCTTCTGCTCTGACATCGTTTTCGGAACCCCCCCTTCTCAGTGCATGTAATGGACCTCACTGGGAGTCTGGGAATGTCCCTTTGGTCTTCGGTTCCTGCTGAACCGGTCCTTCAAGCCTGTGATTGGGCTGCAGGATCCTCTGTTCATATCACGGTTCTGAGTGTTTCTTCGGCTCTATCCACGGTGCTGGGAGCCCTGTCTGCACCGATCCTACTTGAGGCTCCATCCTCGGGAGTGGGCTCGACGGAGCGTGGTGTGACGTCGGTTCCGAGATTGTCCTTCTCTGTTCTGGGCTCCCATCCCTCTTCGGGCAGGCCTGCTTTGCTTTCCGTGCTATGGAGAGGGCCCTTGCTTCTTGTAGCATTCCACCGATGTCAGAACCCCAGACCACTCCCACTGAGCTACAGCTGTCACAGGCCACCTCCCCGGGACACTAGGCAAGAAAGCCGCAGGATCCCCTGTTGCAGGGTGCCCTCTCTTCCGAGTCCTCCTCAGAGATCCCCACTGAGCCCCCATGGAAGAGAGCATGCAAGAGGAAGGATGTAGACTCGCCTGAGGAGTCTCTAACAGAGGGCACTGATTTTGATGACTGTGAAGGGTCCCCATGGTCACCCGCTGATGTCTCCTTTGGAGACATCCTTGAAATGTTGAAATAGAGGGGTGATTGGAAGCCCACTAACCCTTCTTCCGAGGAGTCAGTGTTTCTGCAGGCTTTCCGTGTCTGGCCGTCTACCTCTTGGGTGACCCCACCTGCTGTCGAGCTAATTCAGCTCGTGGTGCAGTGCATTTGGAAGAACCCTGATTCTGTTGAGGTGACTCCTCAGAGACCTGACAAAATTTTTCTCCACCCAAGAAAAACCCACATTGGTCCAGAGGTTTACCAGGCGATGCAATGGTGGTGGCGGCGGTGGCGACCATGAAAAAGGATCTTACTGAGGAGAGTCTTACTGTCCACCTGCCCAACGGAGAGGCCCGGGACGTGAACAGATTGGGGACGCAAGTCTTTGCTTCAGTGACCTTCGCCATATGGTCCCTGAACTACTTGGCACATTTTACGAGGCTCCAAAGAGACTTGATCTCCGAACTCTCTGGAACTCTTGCAGGATAGGTGTTAGTCAAGGGATCAAGTTGCTTCGCAGCTTGCAACCCTAGAATCAATCTACAATTCATCCATGAGGTTGCTCTCCCACACAACCGAAGGGGTGTCTAGAGCTGCGGGTTCAGGCATAGTTATAAGACGCCATGCCTGGGTGCGTCTTTGTGACCTCACAGACCCTTTTAAGTCTTCCTTTCTGAATGCTCCCATTGAAGCATCTTCCCTTTTTGCCCCCAAGGTGAAGGACACTCTGGCCAGGTGTGAGCAGGACAGTAAGACCCTGTCTGCCATAGGTCTACGTTTTTCCAACCCTCAACATTCCTTTTCCAGGAATCAGAGGAGTGGCAAAATGTGGCACAAAAAATCTTAGGGTCCTTTCCATGCCATGTGCGGTGATGATACCCCCAGGGGCAGAGGGGGTAACAATTCTGGAAGACACCCCTACTGAGGCAGAAGGGGTCCACGTAATCAGGGAGCCAGCAATTCTTTCTCTGGGCAGCCTTATCAGTGTTTCTGAAGAGTGGCCCGATTGCTTTCCTCTGGAAGCAGTCTAGGGTTGTTTCTCTTTGCAGCAAGCTGCCTGGCATTCAGTAACCGCCGATCATTGGGTGCAGAAGGTCATAACCAGAGGCTAGACTATTCTCCTCATCACTTATCCAGAGCTTCCATCAAAACTTCCCAACGTTACACCCAGTCAAAGGGAAGTAGCAGCTGCAGAAATAAACAAGCTGTATCAAAAAAGAGTCATGCAATTAGTCCCACCAGACCAATGTGGATTTTACTCAAGATTCTTTTTGGTGTAAAAAAAGACTGGGCTGGAGACCCATTCTGGAGCTCAGCAATTTAAACAAATCTGTTGCCCAAACCAAATTCCGGATGGTCATGGTTCAGTCCAGTCTCCCTTTTCTAAGGAAAGGCAATTGGATGTGCTCAATAGATCTCCAGGACCGGTATTACCACATCAAAATGGACAAACTCGCCAGGAGTCTCCTTCGCTTACGGCTGGGAGCCAATCATTACCAGTTTCATGCCCTGCCGTTTGGACTCTCTACAGCCCCCAGAGTGTTCACAAAGTGCATTGCAGTGGTTACAGCTCACTTGAGACTACAAGGATTCCGGGTGTTCCCATATTTGAATGATTGGCTCCTTACCACCCCCATCAAGCATCTTCTGGTAACAGCCCTCCATTACACCCTTTCACTGGCAAAACTTTTGGGGATAACTGTAACCTGGGAGAAATCCAATCTGGCTCTGGTCCAGAAGATAGAATTTATCTGAGCAGTATTTGACATCCACTCTTGTCTGATGTCGCTCTCAGCTCACAGACTTCAGAGATTGAGGCTTCAGCTCCGAGTGATGCTCTGTCAAAACAAAGTCTCAGCGAGAGAGGTTCCTTTGGTTCTGGGATCCATGGCAACTTCCATGCCAATAGTGCTGCTTGCGAAACTGCACATGCGAATACTTCAGTGGCGTCTTCTCTCCCAATGGTTTCCAGATTACCATCCTCTTTTTTTCACATTCAGATAATCAGTTCTTGCAAACAGGACCTTCTTTGGTGGATGAGGCCAGACACAGAACTTTAGAGCCATCCATTCCAACCCCCTTCACCCAAAGCCATTGTGACCACGTATGCTTCCCTGATAGGGTGGGGGGACCATTTTGAGGGAAAGACTGTCCAAGGCAGATGGGCCACATTGAAGGCCAACTTACATATCAGCGTTCTTGAACTGAGAGTGGTGCTATTGCATTTCAGTCAAACAGCATGTCAGTAGTCTGGTATATCAACAAGCAAGGAGGAACCAAGTCCTATCCCCTGTGTCGAGAGGCCATGAGAATTTGGCAGTGGGTGATAGCTTCCAAGTGCTTTCTAATAGTAAGGCATATCCTGAGGATTTCCAATGTGATTGCAGACAAGTTGAGCAGATGTGTATCCTCTTCCCTCACAAGTGGTCTCTCAATCCCGTAGTAGTGGCAGAAGTCTTCAGCCATTGGGGCCAGCCTTACTGCGACCTATTCACCTCCCCGTCAAACAACAAATGCAGCAGCTACTTTGCCCCATTTCCCCCAGAGGGAGAGTCCCCCGAGGGATGCTCTGATCCACGGGACTACTATATGCCTATCCCCCATTTCTCTGATACACCAATTCATAAAGCCGTACGGTTGAAATGCTAAGTGATCCTCATAGTCCCCTTTTGGCCTCAACAAGTTTGGTTCCCCTTCCTTTGGCCTCATCCATTATGTCGACTGTGGATTCTGGATCCCCTTCTGGACCTAATTTCTCACCCCGAAGGGCTGAGTCATCTGAACCTGTCCAGTCTCAAGCTGACAGCTTGGTTTCTCCACTTCAGTTAGTCGCCAGGCAGGATGATCTCACCTCACCTGTTTGTGACATTATTCTCGCCTCTCATAAACCATCCACCAGAAGACTATATTTGGACAAATGGAAAAGATTCTCTGTTTGTTCAAATGAAAAGATGCTAGATCCATATTCAGCTCCAGTCACAGCAGTTTTACAATACCTGTCTACGTTTTTTGAAGATGGAGCCGTAGCCTCTTCCATATGAGTACACCTAGCAGCTATTTCAAACTATCATAATGGATTGGATGGTACTCCCCTTATATCACAGCATTTATGTAAAACTTTTGTCACATTAGGCCTCCAGTCAGACAGCCTATAGAGCCATGGATCCTCACGTTAGTTCTCCAGTCTTTGACTCAACCTCCATTTGAGCCCGCAGTGAAATGTGATCTCAAATTCTTATCGTGGAAATCCCTCTTCCTAGTAGCCATCACATCAGCCAGATGAATTTCTGAGATTCAGGCATTATGCACCAAAAGACCCTATCTAATCTTCCATAAGGACAGATTATCACTCCAGACAAGCCCATCTTTCCTCCCCAAAGTTTCTGACTTTTTCATCAATCAGACTATTGACTTACCAGTATTTTTCCCAAATTTTTCTAATAAAGGGGAATACTGCCTGCATTCCTTGGATGTGCACAGACAATTGAGAATTTATTTAGACAAGGCCAAAGCAATTCGTAAAACTGACCAACTTTTCATTTCCTTTTCTGTGCCTAGAATGGGAAATTCTGTCTCCAAGATCACTTTATCTAACTGGTTAAGGGACTGCATACGTTTTATTTATTCATTTGCAAAAGAACCTATGCCAAAGAATATTAAAGCCCATTTTACTACATCTATGGCAACATCTGTATCCTTCCATTCCAGAGCTTCTATGGATATCTGTGCAGCAGCCACTTGGGCTGAACCCCACACTTTTATCAATCATTACAAATTGTATGTGGTCCCCAGAGGGAGAGCTGCCTTCGGCTCAGTGGTACTCAGGAACGTTTTTCCATAAGGGCCGCCCAAGGATCACAAGGTAGCTGGTGATTCTGTCTCATCAATGATGAATGGAAAGAAGATTAACATCAGATAAAGAAGTTATGTCTTACCATAACATTCCGTCTGTGTTGTTCATCTTCTTTCATTCATCAGTTCCCACCCTCCTTCCCCTGCCAAAAGCTCCTGGAGATACTTTGGGTCAAAATGGTGTCTTAGGGCATTTGCTCAGAAATGGCTGCTGCTTTACTTATACAACATGGGCAAACTCGATCCGAGGTAAAAGGGAGAAAGGGCATTGTGGGTAGAAGCTTAGCTCGAGAGTTTTTGGCTGGCGCGAGCTTGGTATTAGACCGACTCCATTCTGAGGGCTCAGAACCGAACCCATCGGTGATGAATGAAAGAAAATCAGCAACAAAGATAGAATGTTATGGTAAGACATAACTTCTTTTTTTTCTTTACTTACTGTTAATTTTCTCCCCTCTCTTCCCCTCCCTAAAGCATTCCAAACGTTAATGATATGAAGTAGAGCATATACTTTAGAGCCCCCCCCCCAAAGTCCAACAAATTCTGAAAAAGTCCAATATTTCCAGATGTGCTTGTTCTGTCATATTTCACAAAAGAAATTGCATTGTAATCCCACATTGTTACTGGTTTTATTGCTGTTCATCTCCATCTCCCAAATCCTGTCTCTGCTTCATTTCCATCGTTCTCTCGTTTCTTCTTGTCAACTCTCGTGGTCTTTTCCTTCTCTCCAGTTTGTGTTGAAACAGTGGCAAAGGTTTCACAGGTACAGAACAAGAAGTAGAATCTCCTTCTGTTTCACAGCTCACTTTTTGTTGGACAGACTTTTGTAGTTCCTCCTTAGCATGTACTTCAAAATGATTTTGTCCCTTTAGGGAAAAATACCTTGAAGATAGATGGGTACAGTTTGAATCTTGCACGCATGCCTCAACATTACCTGAAAAGTGGAATGATTTTACTCCTCTTCTGCCTGATGTACGAGTTGTCATTCTTCACAAGCACTCTGCTGTCTCCCACTTTTAGTATTTTGTCCTTCTGCTATAGTTTTGTCAGAATCAACTCCTGCTGGTAGGATTGCATCTTTAGTATTAAAGGTCAAGGTTGCTTTCTCATAACCAGGTTTGGAGCACACACGCAATGTGCCCTTTCAACTAACAGCTGCTGCTGTGGAATACCAGTCCAGTTCCCTATTTGTGCTTTCATAAAATTAATGCAGTCTGTTCCTTCAGTTTCTCTAGTATAGCTGAAAATCTCATGTTTTCCCTACATACTCTGTCCTCTATTATTTTTTGAAACATCTCATCCTGAGCAGTCTCACACTCAACCAGCCTTTTCTTCATTTCAGCCTCTGATTTGTACAGCTTTATCACCTCATCTGAATATCTGTTTAAAGTTTCTTCTATTTTTCCACACTTTTGTTTGTGTTTATATACTGTGTGACAGAAGGATATATTCCAGCCCACCTAGCTGGGGGTTTGTAAATAATTGTCATTGCTGAATATCAAAATGATTTGTGTAAGATGCTTGTGTTACAAATGTATTAGAACTGTATGTTCTGTATATCAAACTGCTTGTACAGATGTATGTGTTGAAAAGGCTTTGGCAAAAGGCTTGTGTTTAAAATGGATCCACAGTATACCCTGCTGGAAGAGAACAGAAATGTGCATGCACTATTGTAACTGGTCAAAATATGTATATTTTAACAGTAGAAACTGAAATACAATCCACTCTGCTACAGGCCCCTTGAGGAGCTCAGTGTCTGTCCAGCCTAACACCACTCAAATATTCAACTGCGGTACCACCTTTATCAGTCTTATAAGAAAAGCGCAGTCCAGGTCTGAACTGTGTGCAAACAGCTAAAGTTAACTGAGTATGTGTCTACCTGTTTGAGCCAATATTCATTTTCCCCTGGAGAGCACTCTGCTTTGGCTTGTAAGCAGACCCCCCCCCCCCCACACTCATCTTCCACTTTCTCTCTTATTCCCCTCTGTTAGCAAATAGTATCCATAACTGATCAATACTGTGTGTTTTAGTGAGACCACAGTAGCCTACTGATACAAGGTTATCCTGTTTTTCCACCTGCGAAATGGTTAAGAAATGACTTAGTTTCAGAGCAGTCCTTGGTCAGTTCTGATTGTTTCTTAAACACAAACTTGTCTTTGCTTTGGCTCATTAGCAGCAGTACAACTGCCTGCTCACACCCTTGTTCTCCCCCCTCCCCCTTCCCTCTTTATTACCTTAAGCCAGTCCCAAAGTTACTACAACCACCCTTTGTCACTATCATATGTTCATTTATCAGTTTACTCTGTCACCAGATTGTTTCCAGCCCCCTCATAAGAGCTACTAACACGGTCTCTACCCGCTTCGCTCCCCACCCTGCCCCCTATTCCCTCCCACCCCCAGGGGTCCTACCTTTATTACACTCACAAACCCCTCCCATCTTTCCAATAGCCAACCACAGCGCTAACCCAACACGACCTCCTCCATTTTCCCACTACTGTCACACCTCCTCAACTAACATGTACAAGCATACCTTACCTATGATCACTGCATGCACTCTACTTGCATATCTTACATCCTACCAAAGCTCCATCATTCCCCCACTCATTCACTACCACTGTACTACTCACACCACCACTCATGTCTCACCCTCACTCAGCTCCCCTCCCACCAACTCAAGAACCATCCCATGCACCCCCCACATATTCTACCAACTATATTACTCAAACATTAAGCATCCCTACAACTTAACATAGTAACCCTCCCACCATACCTATTACCCACAGAGCACAATCATAAAGTTTCCCCAATAAACAAACACATTCAAAAACTGAGAAAACTAATAACCTCATGCATATCAAAACTAGCCCTAAGTGGAGACATCCACCCCAACCCTGGCCCTACCATCTCCAACCCCAATCCTCATAATCAGACAAGAAACCACAACTTCTCCCATATCACAGCCAATAGAAGGCCAAGTGACTTCATTCTACTAAGCCTAAATATTAGAAGTGTATCCAACAAAGTCAATGAACTCCATGCCACCATAGACCTGTACTCCCCAGATATAGTCATCCTGACAGAAACCTGGCTAAAACCTCACATTACCAGTGAGCAAATACTCCCTACCGGTTACGGCATACTAAGAGTAGACCGGCTAAACAAGAAAGGAAGCGGTGTAGCTATAATGTTTAAACAGCATTTAAACATCCAGATCTTAAAATCATCAGCTCCACAAATAGGCAATAAAGAAATAATATATAGCAACCTCAAAATAAACCAAAACAAAGCCATCAACATAATTGGATGCTACTTCCCACCTGGCCAAAACATTCCTCCACTAGAAAACCTCCTCAGCTGGTCTACCCACCATCTCCCCCAAGAAACTGTAATTTTAGATGATTTCAATATTGACTGGCAATCCTGTTCTGGCAACCATCCAACCCATCATGTAAACTTTCATGGCTACCCAACTAGTCCAGTCGTCAACCAGGATAAATAAAAACTCCAGCAAGCACACTACCCTGGATTGGATACTAGTCAGTAAGAGCCCCCAGTCATATATAACAGGCTGCTTAGTCAGTAAGAGCCCCCAGTCATATATAACAGGCTGCTTATCAGATAGCCTCAGTGATCACTCCCCAACATTCCTACTCAAAAAATACCTATACCAAGCTAAACCGGTCATCTACCATCATATACATAAAAAACTAAACTTTAACCCACTCACATTTATCTCATCCCTCAAAGAATGTAACTGGCATCTTCTAAAGTACCTCAGTCTTGATGACGCAGTTGAATTTTTTAATACTACTTTCCTGAGCATCGTTAATTACCATGCCCCCATAAGACTTTCCAGAACCAAAGCCCAACCCTCCCCATGGCTATAGAAAACCACCAAGTCAGAAATGAAAAACGGGGATAAAGCCTGGGAGCACTGGCACAAAACCAAAACCCCCTCAACTAGACAGAAATTCCTAGAGCTGCACAATAGAGTCAAAAAGCTAATAAAACAGGACAAATTCCAATACTACCAGTCTGCTCTAGACTCCTCTCAACACAGCCCCCAAACAATTCTGCTCCTCCATAAACTCCATCCTCCACCCAGGTAAAGTCAGTACCCTTCCTCCTAACATCCCTCACTCCTCCGAAAATATTGCTACCTCATTCAACACACACTTCACACAAACCATACTATTACTAGCTAAACAACACAACCCCCTCCCCTCCAACCCACACCTTCAACTAGTAATCTCCCCACTGCCTTCTCTTTTTCTCCTGTACCTACCTCCAACATAAAAACAAACTCTTAATTAAACTTAAGCCCACCAAATTAGCAGCAGACAACCTCCCAAGTGAATACCTACAAATCGCAGCTGATGCTCTGACCTACCTAGTATCCATCTTGATTAGCCGATCTCTGTCAGAAAGTTACATTCCCACACTGTGGAAAGTATCACATATAATTCCCCTCCACAAAGGCGGCGCCTCCACAGAACTAACCAATTGCCACCCCATAGCTATTCTCTCTCCACTCTCTAAAATACTAGCGAGATGCATGCACTCTCAGGTCTCAGACTACCTCCTTACTAACAACCTCCTTTCCAATACTCAGCATGGTTTCCGACCAAACCATAGCACCACCACTGCCTTACTCTCCTTTACTAACACTATCCTTCAGCATAAAAACAATGGCTATCTCTCCTCTGCTACTTTCCCAGACCTGTCTAAAGCATTGGACATGGTTCCACACAAAAATAACTCATCTCTGTCCTCAATAACCTATCCTTCTCTGTCAGTCACCAACTGGTTTTAGAGTTACCTGTCTGACCGCCAACAAACTGTTGTATGGCAGAATGACGTATCTCTCCAACTACCTGTCTCCATAGGGGTTCCCCATGGATCAATCCTTGGACCCCTACTTTTCTCTGTTTTCACCAATAATCTAGTCTCTGCCACCAAACATGGCACACTCATACAATACACAGATGACTCAACCATCACCTGGCCCAGTCCCTACCCAAACTGCAAAAAGTCACACAGGAAGCCTTTTCCTCTTTTGAAATTTGGTTATCCGATGCCCAATTAATACTCAACCCAAACAAAACTAAACTACTCATCTCCCAACCCACCAAACATACTCAAAACAACTCTCACTTTAACATCACAGCAAAAGACAACACCACTATATACCCAACTGAACACACCAAATTGCTAGGAGTGGAAAATATAGACAATAAACTAAAATTTGACATTCACATATCCATGACTATAAAAAAAGTCCACAAAAAACTAGGAACGTTATACAGAAATAAGCAACTTCTTACCAAAGCAGCAAAGATTTCAGTAGCTAATTCCCACATTATCTCCACCCTACTTTATGCCTCTCCAATATATACCAACCTAAGGCAATGCAATCTAAACAAGTTAGAGCCCTGCTACAACAAAATCGCCAAATTCGCCACAGGGGCATCCTACTATAGTCACCACTGTCTCTCACTTGCTGAACTGGGCTGGCTTGAACTCCCTCACCTCCTTCAATGGTATCAACTCTCACTCACCCACAAACTAGTAAACCATCAACTAAATGTCCCATCCCTCCAGAATCTACTCCAACCCTATCGCACCACCAGTCCACTAAGATCCAGCAACAAAAATCACTTGCAGATCACTAAAGCCAATAACTCTGCTGATGAAGCACTGTTCTCTTGCGCCATAGCCAAATTATGGAACTCCCTCCCACCCACAATTACCTCTGTACCATCATGCACCCACTTCAAAACTTTACTAAAAGCGAACCTAAAAACATGCTGGCTATGCCCTTGCAACTCCCACTCTAATATCACCCACCCCATCCAACCACTACCTTTCTTTCCACCCCACTAACTACTTTGATTATAGCAAGCTCAGATTCTCATAAGCCTAGTGCTTATTATACAGCAGGAACTCCTTATTGTAACATTTGTTAATGTCTGTTATGTACTTCGCAGATAAAGATTCTAGTTGTCTGCTGATGTACTATGTTCTTCATCTGTAAATATGTTTGTAATTAATTGTTATGTTAATCAAATTGTTAATCACTGTGTAATCCAATGTAACTACTGTCTGTTTATTTTAACTATGGAGCTTTTCTCCCAGGGCCTCCGCTGAAAATGGACCTACATCCAGCCGGTCATCAAATGTAAATAAAATACAAATAAAATAAACTTCAGTCCAGCAAATTTTAGGAAAATACCTGAAATTAAATTACTTTATAGGCTACACAATAAAAGATGTTATCTTTCAGTTTTCATTGCAGCTAGAGAGAATCTGTGCTGAGAAGCTTTCTGTGTTGTCTTCGAAGTGAACTAATTACTATCTCTGAAAGCATGAAGGAGTGCAGTTGTTTTATGACTTCCAGCATCTGCCAAAGATCTGAGGTCTATGTATTTTCACAGGTAGATGTGAAATACTGCCAACTTCCAGCTGTGGGGGTATCATCTGGAAACTAGAGCCAGATGACAAGAAACTGTCATTCTGCAAGCTATCCCAGCAGTAATATTTGAGATATTAATTTGAGAAGTCTCTTAGTGAGACGGAACATTCGGTCTTGGACCTGACAACAGCTAGAATATCCATTCACCACATCTGCCTTGCTGTATTAGTAAGTTCTTAGGTTATAGTAATTCTGTTGCATACAGGCAAAAATATAGTAAAGCTTAGTCTAGATATTTTTCTTTGAGACTGTGCTGCAGTGTTTTAAATATTTCCGGTGGTTTTGAATTCTGATGTCACTGTGAATATCTGTCTAATATTGTTTTGTTCTTTCATTATTTATTATTAAATATATTTAAACCTTTCATTGTGGCTGTTCTGTGTAGAGATATTTAAGTTTTGAGAGTACTTCGTCGGCCACTCCTGCTAGCCTTGCTCTTGGTCAAACTACCATTTGTGTTAATATTAATATTACACAGTAAGATTGGACACCCTTTGTTAAGGGCCTTAAAGTAGCTGATAAGGAATGACTGGTGGCAGTAATAACTACAATATAGTCAAGGCAGAAGGAGGCATAGCTAGTAAACCTGTGCCAGCCTTTCACAGGTGTGTGTCTCTGGGTATATGCCTGTGTGTCTGTGCCTATAAATCAAACCTCAAAGTGTGTGCGGTCAGCTACTTGGGCAGAGACATGAAGCACTGGTTGGACAGAGAGGGTGATGGGGGTTTTGGCTTGGTCACTCAGCTGAGATCTCAACTCTATAGCCATGCCAGTCAGGAGTCTTATTGGGGATCTGTAGAAAGAGAGAGAAACAATCCCCAGAGTGACTGTGGTCTCTGTGTGCTCTTAAGGGGAATTGCACTTGATGAAAAAGCTGCATCTGGAAATACGGTGTGTGTACCTGCTATCATCTGTGTCCGCCCCCCACTGTTTCCAATGGTGAGGATTGAGGATCCTTGATTACTGGTTGGCAGTGGTGGGATGTCACAACTGGTGGCAGTGTTGGGTATCCACATATTGGGATTCAGTGGTGTGGATATTGAACTCCTGTAGCCTGTAAACAGTGGTCACTAAAGAAGGTGTTTGTACTCTCAAGCAGCCACACCATAGACATTCACAGTTTCATATCACAATAGTTTTATTTATTTTATTTATTTATTTATTTTTATTTTTGTTAGCTTAGTCAAGGAGAGCTTGCAAGGATGTCAGCAGAGGATTATTGCAAGCTGACAAATAGCCAGTTGGCTGAGAAGTGCCAAGCCAAAGGACTGGTGCATGCCAACCTGACTAAAGCAGAAATGATTGCAGCTTTAGTCCCAGCTGCGTCACAGACCAGCAACCAGGAGGTCAACCAAACAGGCCTTGGGGATGTACAACTCTTAGAAAACGGACAGTTCAACATTGCCTCAGATGACTTAAAAATCCATCTGGAGTTAGACTTCAGCTGGAGGCCAAACATTTGGAAATAGAATCAGCAAAGAGACTGAGGCATTTAGACACTGAAGAAAATGAGAATCTGTGGCATTTGGAGGCTGCAGAAAAGGAGAAACAAAAACAAATGGAATTAGAATCAGCAGAAAGACTGAGACGCCTGGAAGCTGAAGAAAATGAGAGGCAGAGGCAACATGAAAAGGAAATGCTGACTCTTCGCCAGGGTCATGGAGGTAATGGAGAAGGGAGTAACCAAACCCCAGAAGCAATAAAGGTCAGTAAATTTCTTCCAAAATTTACAGAGGGGTGATAATTTTAATAGTTTTATTCCTATCTTTGAAAGGGTATATAAACAGTATAATGTTGACCAAGGACTCTGTGCATGGTTCCTGACATTGTTTCTCCATGTTAAAACTGTAACTGCTGTTTCTAAATTGTCTGATACTGATTTCTTAAATTATAATGTGGTTAAAAATTGTCTATTGGAATGCTTTAAGACCTGAAGCTTATAGGAAAAAGTTTCGTAAGCATAGACGCAAGGTAGATTGTAGTGTTTGTGAATATATTGCTGAACTAAGTACTTATTTTCATAGGTGGGTGAGTGAGTGTCAAGTCACCACTTTCGAAGGGCTGGCAGACCTTTTGGTGAGGGAAAAAGAACTTAGCACTTTGCCCAAGGACATGAGAATCTGGTTGGCAGATAGGGAATGCAACACTGCAGATGAGAGCTATACCTAGCAAGCAGGGCATCACTGCACAAGAAAGGGATACCGAGTACTGCACACGGGTCTAAGGAAACCCATGGTGGGCAGCCTAAACCACCCCAACAGAGTCCTCCAGTAACAGGGAAGACACTTATTCATGCACACAGCCAGGATCAAGGGTTAAAGGTTTTAAATGTAACCAGTGGGGCCATGTACCATATAGATGTCCATGGAGGCAAGGTGGGGAACAAAAGTAGGGGGAGCCAGCAAGTGGGAATGACAGAATGCCAGCAGTAAGTTGTTTGGAGACAACAAGGGTACCAAACTACCACAAGAGGTTATATCCTATCTTGGTAGATGCGAAACAGGCCACTGCTGAGAGAGAGACAGCCTCTGACCTAACCATTGTGAAGCCTGCAATTGTTAAAGAGGAGCACTACTTGCTTGGGCAGTCTACTCTAGTCAGAACTTTAGGAGGGGTCCCATTCCAAATACCTTTGGTTAGGGTTCACCTTGACTGGGAGCGTGAAAAAGGAAGCAAGCAAGTAGATGTGTTTGAGGATATCCCTGCAGATGTCCTGATACGGAATGTTTTTTTTACTGCAGTACATTGTGTGCATGCAATTATACTCAGTTAGGCTTGGAGACAAGCATGTGGATCTGGTAGTCTAGGAGCAACCCAGACAAGACTGCAATTTGAAGCCAGGACTGGTGAGGTGGTTATTTCAGAGAGGGAGCAACCCTGTAGCAGTGAGACTGAAGGTGAGCCACAGCTGCTGGTGGATACTGATGTTCAATTGGACAGAGTGACTGTAAGGGCAGAGATGAGTAGTAGTACCCAGGCTGACAGTGAGGCACAGCTGTTCGAGGATAGAAGACTTTCTGTGGAAGGGGAGCTGGGAAGGGTTGCAAAGACAGAATTGAGACAGGCTCAGCTCTCAGACCCTACATTACAAGGCTTGAGGGAGATAGCTTGGGAGAGGCGCCTGATTCTCAAGGACAAGGGGAATCTGTATAATGGGACAAAGGGGTTACTGTGTAGTGTGCGTACCCCTGAGGGAGGTCTAGAGGGTGAGAATACAGCAGTTGGTAGTGCCTAGAGCTTACCGTCTGGCACTTCTAGCCATAGTCCATGACATTTCCTTTGCAGGTCATATGGGCATAAAGCATACCAAGAGACATATTATGCAGAACTTTTCTTATAGAAATCCACTAAAAGGGGTAGAGCAAGGAACAAAACTACCACAGACCACTGTTTTTGGTCCTTGTTCTACCCTTTTAGTGGATTTTTGTGAGGTGGTTGCCTTTTTGCTCCATCTTGTGGGGACATGTCTATTTCTGGTATGCAGATCTTTCATTGGCTTGGGATTTCCAGGAATGTAACAAGGTACTGCAGGACCTGCAAGCAGTGCCAAAAGGTCGGCAAGGCAGGAGATAAGGTCAGTGCACCTTTGATGTCTTCGCCTTTGATTGAGGAGCTGTTTCAGTGGATAGCTATGGATATTGTGGGGCCTCTGAGTACCCCAAGTTCTACTAGGAAGAAGTATATCCTAGTGGTAGTAGATTATGCTGCCAGATACCCTGAGGCAGTGGCTCTGTCCTCCATCAAGCCAGAAAAGGTGGCAAATGCTTTTAGAGATTTTCAGCAGGTTAGGTTTTCCAAAAGAAATATTGACTGACAAATGTGCCAATGTCATCTCAGACCTGCTGGCTTGTCTGTGGAAGTACTGTAAGGTGAAACACCTAAAGGCCACCCCCTACCATCACCAGACTAATGGTCTGGTGGAGAGGTTAAACTCTACACTAAAGACCATGCTATGGGCATTTGCAGACCAGTTCAAGTGGGACAAACATTTGCCCCATCTGTTTGCTTACAGAGCGGTGCCCCAGGAATCCACAGTTTTTTCACCATTTGAGTTGCTGTATGGGCATAGGGTGAGGGGACCTCTAGATTTGATTTGAGATGAGTCTGAGGGTGAGTGTGAATCCCACAAGGAGTCTGTTGTGGCATATGTCCTAAACCTCAGGACAAGGCTCAGGGACCTCGTGGGCTTGGCCCAGGAGAACCTGGCAGAAGCCCAACAACAGAAAAAACTTTGGTATGACAGCAATGCTTGAGCTAGAGAGTATGCTGTGGGGGGCAGCAGGTTATTTTTTCTTTCTTGTCAGACACAATAAGCTGCAGGCAGCTTGGGGGAGGGACCCTTCAAAGTGGTAAGGAAGGTCAGTGATGTTAACTACATGGTAGAGCTGCTAGGCAGGAGACAAGGGCACAAACTGTACCAAGTTAACATGATGAAACCATACCATGATAGGCCCTTGTGCTAACTATTTGCAGTAGGAGGCAGGAGGAGTCTGAGGGGGATCTATGGATACAGGGAGCTAGCCAGCAAAATTGCAAATTACTATGATTGAGCCTAGGGTTGCAATCATATGATATGACAGTGCAGCACTGTGCTGGGGTCAGCAATGCAAAGGCGGCTGGAATCTCAAGATAGGGAATGGAGTAATGTATTCACAGATAGGCTCATTACTCTCAAGAAATGTTTCTCAAGGGTCACTTGAAAAACTAGCTTGAGTTCCCAAGGGGGGAAGAAGTGTGATGAAAGGAGATACTGCCAGCCCAGCTATCTGGAATTTTGTAAATAATTATATGTCATTGGTGAATATTGAAATGATATGTGTAAGATGCTTGTGTTACAAATGTATTAGAACTGTACATCATGTATATATCAAACTGCTTGTATTAGACGTGTGTGTTGAAAAGGGTATTTGCAAAAGGCTTGTGTTTAAAATGGATCCACAGTATGCCCTGCTGGAAGAGAACAGAAATGTACATGCACTATTGTAACTGTCTAAATGTATATATTTTAACAGTGGAAATTGGAATACAGGAGGTTAACTTCAGTCCAGCAAATTTTAGGAAAATAGTTGAAATTAAATTACTTTATAGGCTATGCAATAAAAGATGCTATCTTTCAGTTTTCATTGCAGCTAGAGAGAGACAATCTGTGCTGAGAAGCTTTCTGTATTGTCTTCAGAGTGAACTAAGTGCTGCTTCTGGAAGCATAAAGGAGTGAAATTGTTTTGACGTCCAGCATCTGCCAAAGATTTAAGGTCTATGTACTTTCACAGGCAGAGGCTAAATACTGCCAGCTTCCAGCAGTGGGAGTATCACCTGGAAACTCGAGTCAGATGACAAGAAATGATGTCATCCTGCAAGCTATCCTAGCAGTAATATTTGAGATATTTAAGAAGTCTTAGTGAGAGAGAGCATTCTGTCTTGGACCTGCAACAACTAGAAGATCCATTCACCACATCTGTCTTGCTCTGTTAGCAAGTTCTTAGGTTATAGTACTTCTCTTGAATATAGCTAGGAATATAGTAAAGCTTAGTTTAGATATTTTTCTTTGAGACTGTCTTGCAATGTTGTTTTAAATATTTTGTTTGGTTTTGAACTCTGATGTCACTGTGCATATATATCTAGTATTGTAATTTATTATTAAATATATTTAAACCTTTCATTGTGGCTGTTCTGTGTAGAGATATCCGAGTTTTGAGAGTACTTGCATGTTTATTGGGTAGCATTGTGTGGACCACTCCTAATGGCCTTGCTCTTGGTGAAACAACCATTTGTGTTAATATTAATATTACACAGTAAGATTGGACACCCTTTGTTAAGGGCCTTAAAGTAGCTGATAAGGAATGACTGGTGGCAGTAATAACTACCTTATAGTCTGGGCAGAAGGAGGCAATGCTAGTAAACCTGTGCCGGCCTTTCCCGTGTGTGTGTGTGTGTGTGTGTGTGTGTGTGTGTGTGTGTAAATCAAATCGCAAAGTGTGTGTGTGTCAGCTACTTGGGCAGGGACAAAAAGCACTGGTTGGACAGAGGGTAATGGGGGTCTTGGCTTGGTCACTCAGCTGAGATCTCAGATTTATAGCTGGGCCAGTGGAAAGTCTTACTGGGGATCTTGCGAAAGAGGGAGAAACCAGTCCCAGACTGACTGTGGTCTCTGTGCTCTTAAGGGTAATTGCACTTAATGCAGAGCTGCATTTGGAAATACTGTGTGTACCTGCTATCCTCTCAGTGCATGTCCCCCACTGTTGCCAGTGGTGAGTATTGAGGCTCCTTGATTTCTGGTTGGCAGTGGTGGGCTGTCACATACTCCATCAGTGTTTTTTTTTTTTTTATTTTAACAAGGTCTGTGTACAGTTGTCTTATATTGCTTTTTGCTGAGCAGCTGCAAAACTTTCCCCATTCAGTGTTGTTTCTTCACTTTTTTGTAGCAGATTTTTTTTTTCCAGGTGTTCTGTATTTCTTTTTTCCTGGCATCCAGGCAGTAAACTTACTAGCCAGTTACTGAAATTTATCCATAAACACAAAAGTCTACTTGCCTTCTCTAAGTTTCTATTTTGACACTGGGAGAGCTAGAGTTGAGCTGTTTCTCATTGTGCTAACATCTTGGAAGTCTCAGTGTTGAAGAGTTTTGATGCATAATTTATTGGCAAGAATAGGATGATATTAATTACAAGGTAATTTAGAAGGCAGAATGGAGAGTAGTAGTAATGTTGCCATTGATGTGACAGGAAGTCAGTTTGCTGCTTTTTTAGCCTATTCATTGCCAGTTGAGATGGAACATTTTTATATTGGTAGATGAGTTTAGAGTGATTAAAGGTAGGCCATATTCCAGTCTTGGAATTGGAATTATTTTGCAAGTTCAGTTCTAGATTCTTTGGAAAGTTGATTTGAAATCGAATGATATGCCTTTTGTTCTTTTATGTCTTGGTCTCTTGTTAATTTTTTTTTGTGGTGGGTAATGGTAAGGAGGGATCCAAGTCCTATCACACATGTTTGTTGTGTTGCATGTGTATTTTTATTGCTGTGTAGGTCTGTAATGTTAAATATGTTGTTACATATTTACTGCCCAGTTCTAAAGAACATGGCAGTTGGATTTCTACTTTTTTTTTTTTTTTTTTGAGGAACTGCCATTATCATCTGTGTAGAGGGGATTGTTGAGTTAGGTGATAAGGTATATCTTTATCATTTTTGAAGAGTGAAAAAAATATTTGTATCTGTACTGAGCCTTGTGATACACCAAATGAAAAGATTCCACTTAGTATGTTGCAAGACATTTTCAGAGTAGTTAGGGTACTGTGATTTTTAGTAAACTGAATCCTGCACATTATGATCTCCTTGTATGCAGGACTGGTCCGACCTTTGCTTGACTATAGTATCAGGTTTGGTATCCAAAAACTAAGAAAATGTCTATTAGTTTAGAAAGACTAAAGAAAATGGGAATGAGAAAATTGAAGTATTCATAGAAGCTTTTAAAATGGGGTTTGCTTTCACTAATTTATAAATAGTTGAGAAGGAGAGGTTTGTTGCTAGATTATATGGTACATAATGATGTTTCCCTGTGATTGTATTGAAATACTATGTACTTAACACCAAATTTAAGAGGGAAGAGAAACAGTATTCAGGCTGGGAGATGTGCTGCAGGAAAAAAAGTAATATAGTTAAATAATGTGACAGTTTGGAATGTATGTAGTGTTTAGGTAGTAAACTTAGAATCCTGATCTCATGTTCTGTTACTATTGTGTTATACACTAATACATTTGAATTAATTTCTGAACCATTGAATTAATTCTCCAGTCATTTCTGTTTGTTGTCATTTATTTTGCTGTAAGTGTCATGTTGAATTATTACTTTCAGTAGCTTATTGCTGTTTTCTGTTTTTAATCAGTATTAGTTTAACTTGGGAAAGAACACATCTGTTTTATGGTAGAATCTTGCTATCTAGGGTCTTCAAGCAGGTATGGCCATCTGCACATACTCTGTCTTGGGCATCTTTGTCAAGACTAAACATCCAAGCTGTCTCACAAATAATTTTTAAAATGACTATTTTAATCAGAGAGAGGAAATGTACATTATGTACTTGTATATGTAGTGTCTATGTGAGTGCATTAAAGAACTATAATCCTGCATTAGTAAGTTATTGACGCCAAATGATTGGCAAATTCTGCAAGTTTCAGATGACTTCATTGTGCATGTTGATATAAGTAAATGCATTAAACCCACCTGTGTTGTATTGCTTTTGACAGTGTAGAATGCCGCGGTGGTATGGCGGTAGCGTTGTTACCTCACAGCAAGAGGTTCTCCCGTTCGATGCTTGGCTTGGGAGGGCCTTCTGTGTGGAGTCTGCATGTTCTCCCTGCGGTTGTGTAGCATTCGAAAGACATGCGTGTGTAAATGGGCGTGCCTTCATTGAAGGTTGGGCATCAAGCTGGCACCTCGGCGTTTCGTAAAAAATCTACTGCCAGTCATTAGCGGACCAGAGTTCCGCTGTGGTGACCCCTTACCGGGAAAAAGCCGAAAGACGAACAGACTAGTAGAACTCTGCTGCTTTTTCTATTCTGTCATTAGAGGAATGTATTACCTGTTATCTGTCACCTACATTACATTGATAATAAGCCCTCAACTTGTCTTATGAGGCGGTCTGTTAATGATGAGAATTGTATTGCAAATCATGTAACAGAGGTGAGCCATGAACTGAACCTGCACCTGATAAAATGCAGATGTAGAGCAGGGACCCAGTTTATTTTTCTTACCCCCGTCCTTGAACAAATGAATGTGTTGACTATGCATTTATGCAGTAAAACAGAAGGCGAGTAAAATGTGTGTATTGTGAGTATTATACTCGGATGTCTGTGGAAAGCAGTGATTTGAATAGTATAGAAACAAGAGTAAAAAGTATATAATAAACTCAGGAAATGACGTTGGTAGGTTTCTAGTAGAAAAGGGAACATTTGGTACATGGTTTTGGTGTCATATGAGATGTTATATCATGTAACATTTTTGTAACATGTATTCTGATAGGCTGGTTGATTATATTAAGATTTTGAAATGGTATTTTTAGGGTCTGTATCACATTGTCGCACTTTTAAAAGTTTGTACATCATGTGGTCGACACCATATGATCAAACTTTTAAAAGTTCAAACGTTTCAATGGAGATCTCCGTACAGTGCGAAATGGAAAGATTTCCCTTTCTGCACTGTAGTGCGATCTCGGAGTTGGTATATTTAAAGAGTGGTGGGTTTGGGGAGCGCAGGAGGCTTGCCCCCCTTCTTAAACCATTCAGTTAGGTTTTTCTTTGGTTTATTTTTTTTAATTACATTTTCGAACTTTTAAAAGTCCGATCATATGATGTTCGAACTTTTGAAAGTTTGATTATGTAATATAGACACTATTTATATGCACTGAGAAAGAGATTTGCTCGAAAGCTTTTGCCAATACCTTTTGTTATTAAATTTCTTGTTGGTGTGTTACTGGTTCTTTCTTTGGATATTTTGTATTGTTTTGTGGAATACTTCAGCTTCCAGACATGTGTTTTTTTGTTATGTTTGTGCTTGTGTCTTTTACCTTCACCTGGAGCACATCTTTGACACCAGCCAGATGGAATCACAGCCTGGGTTTGCCTTGGTGACTCGTAATTGTGTAGAAGCTGCTAATGCTGCACTGGAAAGACTATATTATTTTTCAAGGGTCAGTAACAGTCCACTTCTCTCATTGTATAGTAATAGAGAGTTTACTGACACAAACTTTGCCATGAATGTTAGAGAATGAAGAACAGGAAGAGCTGCTGGTATAATTATGGAGCTTGTCCTTAAGTTGAATATTAAATTACAATTGCAGCGCTTCAGTTTTTGTGGGTACTTAGAGTTGGGCATAGTACCTTGAAGGCTACAGATCACCAAGATGCCAACCTATGGTAATAAATATTCTGAATTGTTTCACAAATGGCAAGAACTTAATGTAAAAGTGAGCATGGAGTACATGTGCTTAATGAATGACTTTTTCTTTAAAATTGAAAATGAACTGGCTGTTGAGATTGAGACTTTGGAAGATGCGGTAGTGAATTCTCCGAAGTTTCGTTTGATATCTAATGAATATGATGGAATGTTAAATAAATTGAAAGTTTTTAGGGGAGAAACTTCTGTCTTTAGAAAAACTGAAGATTATCCATGACTTGAATGACTTTAAAAACCATCATGTTTTTCATTGGCCGAAACAGCATACTAAAATGTCAACACCTGATGTTCTTCGTTTTCCATTGCTGCAGTCCTTACTATTGGGTATAGTCCGCATCCAGTCGTCGGCCCCCAGAGGGAGCCAGAGGTTTTGCCAGGTGTTTCTATGGAGTCTCAGGCAGAAACTTTACAAAACACATGTACAAATGGCAGGGATTTTGAGGCCAGGAGGGGGGCTAGGTAACTATTCTTCCTCTTCCCTATAAGTGTAAAGTTAGCCTCCTCTGTTGTTGCCAAACTCTTTTAGGGTAGGGGGCTTCCAGCTTCAAGTAGGGGCTTCTCCTAGCCTTTCTCGGTTCTACCTAAGAAACACCTATGCTTAAAATGGCAGAAGATTTCAGAAGACTATATTTAGAGGTTCTTGAGGGCTCCTGATAAGAAGAGCCTAAAGGATCCAACCAGAGTTTGAGTTTGGTTTTGGGTAGGGGCTTCTGCTTGAGTCTGGGGCGAAGATTTGCAGGAGTATCCTCATTATTCTGATTCTGATGTGGATGATGCCACTCCTTCCTTCTCCTGAGGATTTTTTTTTTCCCTGACCAAGCTCATAAGTATTTGTTTAAGAGTCCTAGGGCGGACCCAGAAACTGCTTCTCAGGGGCCTAAAGGTGTTAAGGCCTCTGTAAAAAAAAACTGAACTGACTGAGACAGAGAGGCAAGGCAAGATAGGTAGGTGGGGTAAGATAGTATATACTTCTTCCACTCTAGCCATGAGAGCTTGTCAATCATCATGCTGAAATATCAAAAATTATCTCCTTTCTCACAATCTTGGAATTAAGGATGGATGCTTTGGAGGAAGGTATTGATTGTAAAGACTTGCTGGATTTTAGATTATGTGTCTGAACAAGTGGCAAGCATTCTTTTTTGCTGTGCAGGCCTCCAAAGGTACTGTTAAAGGTCAGACAGACAGGCCAAGGATGATTTCTCCATGGCCTTAACCTTGATTCCACATCTGTTTCCCCAGCAGGGACGTCATCTGCTCAATGTGTCTACACTCTCTTCATCTGACAGCCTGGCATATCTGTGTTGAAACCACAGCAGGTCTCAACTTCCTCAACACAAGTTTTAAATGTGATTATGGCTAAGACCTGAGCCTAATTTGAGTATGGCTCTTCAATATCTTACTGAGTTGCTAAGGACTGCAGCAATGGAATCCTCGAACATCTACATTTATGGTAGGTACAAAACTGTACTTTGCGGATGCAGCTGAAACATTGTTACTGCCTTCTAGTTTACTTAGAATTACATTATCGTCTAAAGCTACACTGCGCGCCAGATTGGATAATGAATTTATGATTGCTAATACTTCCAGTGTGCGTAAGTGCAGTGAAGCGGTCAGTGATTTTGATCGTTTTAGCACAACGGAAGGTGGAACACTGCAGAATCTAAATAATAACCAGCATGACAATTAATGTTGGCAGTATTAAAGCTATTGTAAATGAAACCGAGTCCTCTGCTAGTTTTTTAGGAACAGGTCAGTTCTAATTATAGCTACCCATAAAAATTCGAGAAGCACCAAAAGGAAGAAGCAAGATGAGAGGAAACTATCGGTGACAGGAGACTTCTGGACTAACCACACTCGCATCAGCAGGACTGAATTTCACAAAGGTAGAGCCGACAACAAGGAGCAGAGCAATGCAATAGTAATTACTGATAGCACAAACATTGTTAATTTATGTAAACACTCTTTCACACAGGATGAGCTATCGTTATTAAGTAAAGGCTTAACGTTTCTACCTTTGAATGAAGGAAACATCAGTGAATCACTAACCGAACTTAGACTTATTGCTAGGAATATTGATTTGAAGTTGTTATACAAAAATGATATGAACGTTCATTTGAGCCTTAAGAGACCTAGTAAGTTCATACCAACTGATACTCCTACAATTGTAGCCTTTTTAGATGTGTGAAAATGATTTATATTTGTTGTATTTTAAAGACAGTAAACGCCATACGTTTTATAATCTGATGAAGAAAGAGAAGCATTGCAAGATTTGTGTTCTTGTAAAGACAGTATAATCAAACAAGCTGACAAAGGAGGAGAAATTATGGACATTGAATTTTATAATGATTTGATGTATAAGCTGTTAGATGTTAATACGTTTGTGTGTAAATATCAGTTTAGTTGATTATAAGATGAAAGAGTTTTTGTATGACATGCTAATGGAAGGTCAAATTACTCTGAAAGAGTATAATTATCTTGTATTGCTCATCCAGGTATTCCATTTATTTATGGTCTACCTAAAATTCACAGAAATATTAGTAGACCACCTATGAGGCCCATTGTGGCAGATGGGTTACTGCTGCCATCTCCAAATATTTAGAACAACTAAAACCCCTTTTGAAATATAGCCATAGTTATATAAAAGACACTAATGACTTCATAAATGCTTTGAATGTGTTGTCATAGAATAATCTAAGACAGGATGTAATTCTAGCAACAATGGATATAAAAATCCCTCATTACAGTAATAAATGAGTTTGGTATACAGTATATTAGGGAATTTTTAAGTATCTATAGTGGATTTTCATCACTTAAAATAGAATTATTATGCTCGGTGATGGAGGTAGTGCTGAAAAATAATGTATTTGTGTTTAATAAGGAGTTTTTTCATCAGCAACTTGGAGTAGCCATGGCAGTTGCAAACACATATGCAAATCTGGTGCTCGCAAGGTGGGAAGGGGATTTTGTTTTTAATGAAGATTCTATACCATTGTTTGGGAATGGACATTTGGTGTATCTTAAATGTTTTGTTGATGTCTTCCTCTTCTGGACTGATAGTATAGATAAATTGCAAGAGTTGGTTAAATATTTACAATATAGTATGAATTTTCTGTTTTTTGAATTAAATTATTCTATTAATAAAATACATTTCTTGGATTTTACAGTTACTATTCAAGATAAAAAGTTTGATACAGTGATATATAAAAGATGTTCAGGCTACATAAGTATGTATCCCAGGCACACATTTAAAAGTGTAGTGAATAGTCAGTTTTTGCAATCAAGTAGATTAAATACTCGAGAAGAGGATTTTCATCGAGACCCGGATAATATGGTCTCTGATTTTGAATAAAGAGGTTATAATAACAGTTTACTTAGTGCGGCCAAATAAACAGTTTTAAATGAGCGTGAAAGAATAGGTAAACCTTTTCTAAATGTTGATTCTAGTACACCTTCTAGTATCAGGGCCAATAGATCCCAGGTTACTTGTATTAGATATCCAGTGAAATGTAATAGGCACACTAGGTATATTAAACCGATTATATGTAGGAATTGAGCTACATTATTATCTAATCCTGATATTAGTAATGTTTTGGGCGAGATGCCAAATTTG